>NW_010546782.1:0-21050 GCF_000687285.1 Phaethon lepturus
CTCCCCTCGGCCGCCGCTGAGTTTATGTCTTTGCGGAAAGAATCTGAACGTATATCACTGAATTTGGTCTGAGGGGGCTTTTTCAGGGTGGGGGATTTACTCAAACCTGTTCTCTAGCTGGGGTTTTCAATGGTTAGGTCTATGTTTCCTTAACAAAGATATATGCTGGGATTAAAGGATCTTGAGTTAACCTCCCCGGCTTATTTAAAATGTGCTCTTTGTAAAATACACATCAAAAGTGTCATGAACTCTCTTTCACTCTGGGTGGCATGGAGGGTGGAGAAATGTTATAAACCAAGTAATACAGGGTAAATTGTAACCTAAGAGGCAACCTTTTTTTCATACAGGAGGCAGCTGAACCAAAAACGCACTCCCTAGCTGCAGAACCATGCTCAGGAGAATAATGTCGTATTATCACCGCTTTATTGTTGTGCTACTTCAAATCAGCATTTCGTACCCTTCTGGGAAAACACGTTGGACATAAATATACTTTATATGCAGCTGAGGTTTTCCGAGCACTGCTGTTTGCTTCAGCGAGAGGAAGTTGCAGGTGGCTTGCAGGTTGGCAAGCGTGCTGTATTTAACGCTGCTGAGCTTCTGTAGTTTGGCCTTTGGGGCTAGGGATTCACTAACATCTATTTACCTTATGGCAGTTCCCAAGACACTCCCTGAAATACCAGCCGCTGGTTGCGCTTTCCTACACTTGTCAAACAACAGATTTGGAACAAATTGCGTAGAATTACAAGCGGCACGAATGCAACGCATAATTATCTACCTAGCTGCCAGAGACAATGATAATTATGTTTTTATTTTAAATCGCACAGTGAAGATGGCTACGTTTCTTATAGTTCTACTGTTGCTATGACCATAATAACAGTTTAGGTTTCTAGTTCAGAAACATGGTTTAATCTTTTTTTTTTCCTGCCCTCCCCCACTCCCCGAGAAAATTACAGCCTAAGAAGCAGAAGGCAAGTAAACACCTTACTTTACACATTGGCACTTGTGTTACGACAGGACACAGAGCAACAATTGCACATATTGGAAAACATATTTGCATATTTGAATCAAAGTCTGTATAAGGTGGGGGAGGTTTCAAACTAAGGGGTGGGGAGTTAGTCCCATAACGATATCAGACTCTGTGTTTATCCCACGTATCCCATGTGCTAAAAAGTACTTCTTGCCATGGTTTCAAATGGCGGCGTTTGCATATTGAGTGCTCAGCAGTATTTCGGGGGAAGAATGGGTACAATATGGTAGCTGCAGCTGTGAGAGGGCAGGCTGCGAGCTGTCAGTTGGCCCAGCCAGCCCTTATGGCAAAGATGTCAAACCGTGCTGCCTCTCGCCCTTTACACATGTCACTCCATCCACTGCTGCTGTGCGTCGGTTGCAGTTTTGGTCGGAGCTTTGGGACCGTCATCCCACCTGCTCCTTTCCTCAGCGCCTCACATGCGCTGTTGCATCTGTGGCCGTGTAATTCGTTCCTCTCTGTTACCAGTCCTGGCCACGGCTTTACCGGCCAAGAAGTCGCCGGTGAGAGCAGAAGCCGTACGGAGTCAAGCTCGTATGTTTTCCTACCTCATAACAACGTTTAGCTGAAACGCTTTCTGCCGCCGGATGTTGACGTGGCGCTGGTGCCGGGACGTGCTGGGATGGCTGCCAGGGTGGGATCGACAGAATACAAAATATTTTTGTTCCCCGCCAAACGGCTGACAAAAATCATTCCAACCGCTGAGAAAGGAATGAAATGAGGACTGGAAATGACGTTCTCTTTGAAGGACTGAAGGGGAATGACCATGTGGGTAAGGGGAGCCCCAACCCAAAATATTGTACGTCCCCCCCCCCCGCCAGGCACGGACACGCGCAATGTGCTCGGGAGTTGATGCTGAGCAATGAAGGGCGAAAGCTACTGCGAGCAATGATGCTGTTTCAGCACCTCCACAGCAAACTTGCAGATGGGATTATCAAGACTTATTTTCTCCCATAAGGTCACCACCCTTGTTGTTAATTGATGTTTTGAACCGAGGTGCTGATGATTCCCTGCATTGACCGTGTTGTCACTCCGAGCTATATCATTTTTTTTATCATTTTTCCATCCATCTCACCTGTTTGAGGCCTGAATCTTTCCTCCGTGTTAGAAATGGGTTTTCTGTTTACTCTATAACTCCATCTTGGCAGGGATGTTACACAACCCCGTGTAACTCTCTGTAACTCTATAAGGTCACATTTTAATAAGTAAATGCACTCACTCCTCTGCCATCTGTGGGTGATGGACACCTGCATTCGGAGAGCACCGAATTCTTTCAAGATATTCTTGAATAGACTTGTGAATAGGAGTATCTCCTACATCTCAAGACATGTGAAAACAATAGTCCCACAGAGTCAAAGGCACTGGTATTATGAAATTTAAACGTGTTTTGCTTACATGGGTCTTAGGATAAATCCTTTCTTTCTTTCAGCTGTGAAATCCCTCTTTCAATCCTTCAAATAACCCATCTGAAAGAAATCATTCCAGCAGAGCCATTACAATTAATTCTATTATGTAAACCTGTAGTTTCAGATTTTCATTAAATTGACAAATGGTTCCTCAGAGTCATTTTCTAAATTACAAAATGTATCTTGGCTGTTTTAAAAGGCCTGTTATCACACACTATCCTCTAACACAGGACTATATTAGTGGGGTGAAATTTAGTATTCGGCCAGGATTTTTAAGGAGCTATGCGAGGTGCTGATGTCCATCTGTAGGCATGTAAATGGAAAGTCTGGTTTTAAATTACTTAGGATCCAAGGGAGTTGATCGGCACATAAGATTTTGGGGAAAAATGTTTCCATCTTTATCAGGGCACTATGAAAATACTAGTGTTTGGAATAAAAAAAAAATTGTGGCATAAATGGCTAGGTAATGTTAATGACATTAAAAAATAGGTTTTGTGCCAGTCTTTTCTGGCAGTCCTAAGCACGTCTTCCTCCTGCAGTAAAGCTCCTGATTTGCCTGGGCCAGCGCTAAGGTAACCTCGGCACCGTGGGTCTTCGTGGAACCTGGTGGTTTGAAGTGGCAGAGGTGCCGTTATACGGGCAGGCATGGGAATTTAGCTGAATGGTCTCCTAAAGAAATCAATAATCAGATCATTTCAAAAGAACCATTCAACCACACCTTGGATAAAATGACAGATTACTTACAACATTGATTTAAAGCATTTATGCTGATAATTAAGAATAACAGACAAAGAGTATTAGGTAAAGGAGAGCAAACATCTAGCCAGTCATTAAAAGAACGGAATTTTTCTAATCCTCTTACAAAGATGCTGTTTTGGGTCAAAGTCCCTTTCTGCATAAAGCAGCCACACCACGTTTTTTTAAGTGAATGAAGAGCTGAGACCTGTAGCCCAGACCCTCAAAACTACTTTAAACAGACAACTCCCACTGAGAGACAAGCATTTAAATTAATCTGGGGACTTGGGCCCACGAGATGAATAAAGAGAGTTTAGTTCACACTGTATTGCGTAGTAAATAATTATGTAGCCAAATTAATTTGATATACCAGAAATTGACTAATGCTTTATTGGCTGGAAGTCTCCATATTCTGTATCACACATGTTTTATCTCAGGGTTAAGAAATTCTGAGAAGTGCTTTTTATTAGGTTAAACTGACAGATTTCATTTTATACAGAGCCACATTTATAGACAACATCTGGTCTTTACATTTACTCTTTTTTTTTTTTTCACCAATGATTGTTTGTTCTTGGGAAAGAGAGTATGTGATTGTTTCTGTCTGCCTCACAAGTAACTTTGAATGCGCAAAAGAAAGTCAAATTCGTGTTTTTATTTCTTGGGTACGTGTGAATCCCACTCAAGCCTCACGGTCTACTTGTGCTATTCTGATCATTAGTATTCTTAACTGCAGTTGTCTTCCTTTGAGTCCTTTTGACCCCTTGTAGGATCTGTGAGGCAGTAAGGTCCAGTAGAAGATCCTTCAATACTAATCTCAAATCTTATCCAATTAGGCCCCCTTGGAAGTTATTGTTTAATGAGTTGGAAGGACCACAAATTCTACTCCTAGCCTATCAAACCCAATAACAACTCCCTAAGCCGCATAATTAACCTTCCTCTTGGCAACTTCTTCCACGCTTGCCTTCGTGTCACCTTGCTCAAATGCTCGAAGTCTCTGTCCAAAACATCTTTATCACCCTGTTTATTGCTCATATCTAAAGGGAGAAGTGTCCTCTTCTATAAGGCCTGTGAACCTAACTGTACGAGCTGGTATAGTGAAGTAACTAAGCAGATGGCACTGTACGTCTTTTTTCAGTATCTCCTGTTTTTGCTGTTGCAAATGTAACACGTATGAGCAGCAAGGTCCAAACACTCCCCGCTGTAAGCGGCGAACGAGGTGCGTGACTAGGCGATGATGTGATCTGCTGTTCTGAGAAACGCACCTGGTGAGGTTCATGAGTCGTTTAAGAGTACGCTGGCTCCTAGCGCTCTTTCTTCTTGCGTATAGGCAATTGGCAAACTTACTCTCATTTCGGGTGGAAGGGCTCAGAAGCCTCGAGAAGACAAGAGTAACATTTTCAAAACTGCGTTCTCATTATGCAAGTGTTTTGGTACAGCTTTAGCCCTCGGTATTCAGAGGTGATGTGGTTTGCCTGAAATCATCTACGCTACAAGGACAATTCAAGTGTTCTCAGCCAAACACACAGTCACAGGGACAGGTATAAGAGAGTTATGTTTAATGGGATGGGATTTTGCTCTTTGGTAACATATAGTGCATATATGCAACTGAATGTCAGACCTTGCTGAATCCTTATCGAGAGAAATGGAAATAAGCAAGTCCATGGAAATTGAAGTGAGGCTCAATTTACTGCAGTTAATACAATTAAAATTTTAAATACCACCCCCACCCATTTTATTCAATATTTTTGTGGTGGTAAGCTGATGGGTCAATTTTTTTTCTAAATAATTTTTCCCTCCCTAAAATTAATACGCTATGTTGAATTAAGGAGTAAAAAAGAGGCTGACCCTTGTAGTGTGAAGAATAGAAGAGAAAGGTGTGAGTTGATTCTTTCTGATGTTACACACCACAATTACGTAGGACTGTTGCGAGCTAAATCCTGTCCTGTAACATATTTTACATCTCTAGGAGAAGAGAAGGGGAAGGGAGTTTCTGATCTGAATAAAGCTAGTTTGTGCCACATAACAGCACCACAGAGGGCTGTGGCTTTAAATGCTAAACTGCTCTGACAGATGGACTATATTACACCCTATAGGTACATAATTTTTCTTTGTGACTGACTGCCTTTTGGCCCTGAGTTCAGCACAATAATGTATTAATGCCCCTGCACCCTCGGCTTGTTTCCTGAATTAGCTTTTGCATTAAAATAGGAGCTATTCCTAGTTATTTTATTTTGACCTTTACTTCTCCTCCTCCTCTTTCTTTTATTCAGACACTGGCTAATGCAATAATGGCTCAAGCGATAACTTAGGGCTAGGTTTGTATTGCTAAGTTTCCCACTCCACCTCTAGACCAAGTTACCACACATCATCAGTTGCACAATGTAGCAGGATAGCAGACTCAGGCTGCGAATAATAATATGGTTCAAGGTCTCTTGAACCCTTGGTAATTACTTCTGTTAACAGATGACCTGGTGCTTAATTAGCAAGTCATTTGGAATCAGCACATACAGTAAGTTACATTTCGTAGAAAAGACTCTTAGAAGAGTCCCTTAGAAAGATATTTTTCTTCTTTTTTGAAAAGATATCCGTGGGACCTATTTAATCAGCTACTGGTTGGCAGCTAGTTCTGGGGCGGCTGTGGAGATAATTGCAGTGCACAAAGTGCTACAGCCTTTGAAAAGTGTGTTTGTTCTCATGAAGTAATAAGTTTGATGTCATAATTATGATCATCTCGCTAGCGGTGGACAGCAAGGAGAAGCCAGGCTCCAGCTGTGCCTGCAAGCCGGTGCCGATACGTGCCTACCAGCTGCAAAGGAATGAAGTTTTCCAAACACGTTCTGTCACCACTGCACAGCCCTTGCTCCAAGGTCCTTCAGGTTCCTCAGCGATGTGGCTCCTGCTGCTGTTCAAAAAGGGTAGAAGTATTAAAAAATTGCATGACCAAACTAATTGCCTGGAACCCTTAAAAATGTTGCCGAATCCAGCAGTGCTTAGCAAATGCTCAGCATCCTTAGGCGTCTTCATTTTCTTGCCTCATGAGTTTAACTCTCAGAGGTGTAAAGTTCAGTTTTAATTTTTTTCTCCTTTGAGATGCTGATGAATTATAAGGCATAATCTGAAAGTGATTTATCTTAAAATGTCTGTAACTCCCACATTAAGACGTTCTGTTCAGGGTGGGGGAAAAAAAAAAAAATCCTCTCTGAACTGCCTACACTAAGCCCCATAGCACTTGATGATCCTCTGGTAATGCTGCTCTGTGAAAGCATCTGGAGTCTCAGGGGATTACTGGAGTGGTTTGAGGCTCATCAGAAATGTCCCCGTAGCTCAAGCATCGTTTATACTGCAGGAGCCTTTAATCGTGATGCTGTCTAGTTGCACAGACGGTCAGGTGTTCTGGAAAGCCCAGAACAGACCCGCCTCTATCACCTGGCCCTGGCAGGTGGTGGGGACAAAATCTTCACTTTGCTAATTTGGACCTCTGAACTCAGCCAGAGATTAGAAAACTAAATTTTGCCAAATGCTGGAATTAAAATCACGAAGTGATAGAAGCCAAGTTTCTCTAAAATAAATAGACCTGCCGGAAAGATATGACTTGGAAAACTAGGCTGGAAGCACATGCTGTTCTTTGGTTCTGCTCTGGGTTGGTTTTTTGGGTGTGTTTTGTTTGTTTGTTTGTTTTTTAATTCTTTCTTTTTCCAGTGCAAACGATGCCGATTGTTTAGATCATGTATATATAATACATGTTAACTTTATAGTCTTGTATATAAAAGGTTAGCGTGGTATTGTGAGAATATTTTTGCACCGTTTTCATCATTGCCAGTATACATTAAAAAATCCAAGTCTTTTAGTTCTGAAGCAGTAAGTCCAATGTGTATATGACATACGGGTCCTCCACCTAAACTCAGCATGTACGCTTGGTTACCATGTGTTAGAGATGCCGCTTTGCGACTCAGGGCAATATCTGAAGTCTCTGAGAAGACTGCACAGCACAGTTCAGCAAGTCTTTACTTGTTTATACAAATTCAAGTAAGAATTGTAAAATGCTTTTGATTAGCTCGCGATGTTTTTAGATACTCCTGCGAATCAGCAGATGTGCTGTCAGTTTAGAAAAGGCTCAAGGAATCTTACCTGTTTTGTCAGCTTATATATTGTGTCTTGATTTGGTCCCAGATTTCAGAGAGACATTTCTAGGCCAGTACTCAGAGTACTTGTATTGCTCAAGTAGTTGGGGCTATGGTTTTAGAGCTCGAAGGTCTGGTTAAATATCCTGAAGAATAACTTAACCAGACCTGCTATGGTGCCAAGGCCAACAATTCCCGAATGTGCAGGTACTGACTTGCACTGTAGCTGGGAGAAAACGAAGAAATTGTTTCCTATGTGGAACACCTTGAACTCAGTCAGGTGCAAAACAGAATTGAAAGAAAAAGCAACTATGTGTGTGCAAACCCTTCTCCCCACAAAAACTCACGCACAAGTTGCCTAGTGAGTGTCAAGCGGGTCTCTGCTCCAGCCTTGCAGCTTTGCTCACCCGTGGGTTGGTTGTCACGTTTTTCAGTTCGTTTCTTGCCGAGAGGCTGCCATTATGGGCCTGACCTGAGTGCTGGAGTTATGAAGAAGAAAAAAGTCACCCTGATGGAGAAGAGATAGTGACAAAGACTTTATTCTCCTGTCCAGCCCATCAGCTGAGAGGGACCTGCTATCAGCAGTAACTGAGCCTTGAATTGCACGTTTTCAGTGCTGCAGGCAGGAGATGGTCTTGAGTTACAAAGCTAAGCCTCACATCAATTAAAGTCTGTGTGCACAGCAGCTGCATTCAGAAAGGTGGAAGAGATTTAATCTTCACCTTTCACCTTGGGTCAAAATACAAGGTTACCAAGACAGACTGTTATTAAAAATGGATTGTTTCTGCCAACTTAATGTTAAAAGTTTGCAGTTATTACAAAAGCATTTTATTACTTGCTCCCTTTGTTAAGGAAACTTGCTGTTAAATAACAAGGAAGTAATAAAACAGTTGAAAGGAACAAATAAATATTTATGCCAGACGTACAAAGTCTGTAGCAGCTTTAGCCTTTCTTTTTGATAAAAATCAGAGAATTATTCTCTACTGCATCTTATTGGTGGGTAGGTGAATTAATTCTGATTGAGTATAGAGAGATTCCCAGGACTGAACACTGACGGTGAACTTAGCTTGAACAGCTAGGTTTTATTTTAGTATGAATATGCATTTAAGAAACAAGCCCTACAAGAAACATTAACTTCTCATCTACATCTCAGAAATTGTATGTCCAAATTCAGCTCACCACTGAAATCTCTGGGCATCTTCTATTGTTTTTCAGAGGAAGCTGAATAAATTCCTAAGGGGAACATGTTGCTGATCTGTATTCCCAGGATGCATTAAAGATAAACAAGGTATGACCGATCGCATTGGTATCTCACTGCCTTTTAGATATGGTCTGTGATTTGCATTTGAGGCCAAAGATCTTCATATTCAAATAAGTAAAGTCCTATAGTCTTAGTGTCTCTGTGCATCTAAATGAAGAAATTGCCTGAGAGAGACGAATACAGGTATTTTCTGTGGTTTGATACAGCCTATTTTCCAAAGTTTTCCAAAGTTTTGTGGAGGAATATTTAACTGCAAGAATATATATTAATTTTAAAGATGGGGTCAAAACCTGTGTTTCGTATGGGTAAAGGTCCGACACTGCTAAAGTCAGTGAAACCTTTGTCACTGACTTGGAAGGATATGAATGTGAACAAGCCTGTGAACGAGGGAAACTCTTACTGTCATTCCAGTTTTATGTCGTCAATCTTGGGTAGAGTGACGCTGTCACAACAGAATAGAAAAAGCAAGCTGTGCTGGTAGCAACTCTTGCTCTTTAAGGATAATGTTTGGAAAGACAACTCAGCCAAGAAAGTTGAATTTGGGGAAGGCATTTTCATCTAATGTAGAAGTCAAATACACAATTTGGCATGTGCCTGTGCTGGGTTCAATGGCACTCACACTGCGATTGTGTGCCTTTGAAAAAGTGATTCTGATTACGCATTAGACCTCTGTGCAAAGAATGTATATTTCATGACATGTGTGCATTGTTTGACTTAGAACTGGATATGACTTTTTAATGTATTCCAGATATGTTAAGCAACAACTGAAGAAGTATGTGGAGCATGTTCTAGTTTTTGTTCTAACACACATGTATTTTATTTATAGTGTGGAAACTGTAGAGTCATCACAATAGTTACACTCTGACATTTAGCTTTTTTATTAAAAAACAATGCTTTTATTAAAATTGCAGCAGTATTTTTAATTAATTTTCTATTTAAACAATTATCTTAGTCTATTTAGAGTTTGAATGATACAGAGTGATACTGATCATCACTTGCACATTAAAAAAGGTTCTGCTTAGTGGTTCCAGGTCTGGAATAAGTCATAGAGGGCATAGATCCCTTGTGTCATACAATGAAATTCATTCAAAAAAGATAGAAAACTTCTTGCATATATGGTGTCTAAATGAAGGTTAAAAAAGTGAACTGAATGTAACTGTCAAAAGTGCTTTCCCGAGTCTACTGAAAGACTCAAATAGTAGCTCAGAGATGTGTGAACCAGCCTCCATCACATCCAATTCAGTGTAAGAATTCTGCAAAAATTATGTCTGCAAGAGGGCAATGTACCCCTGCATTTGAGGAGTCCAAGGGTATAAATACCAGTGGATACTTACTGGCATTGCCGTGTCCTTGGGAGAAAGGAGGCGTGAAAATGGAGGGGAAAACTTGACCTATGCTACTTCTCTTATTTCTTTTAAAAGCAAAGAGCCTCAAGGACTTCCACTGCAGGTGAGGAATGTCATGGAGGAAGAGCATGTTGGGCCACAGAAGATTTGATTTCGTGGTGTCCAAGAATCCACTGGAGTTTTCATGTGCTTCTGCTTGGGAATCGAATGTGTGGGTAAAGGTGTCTGAGACACAAAGACTCCTTCTAGCCTGTACTACTCTCACAGATCTTCTAACGGTAACTGGGGTAGAAAAGAATATTTCTTTTTGAAGAGTGAAAGAAATGAGATGGTGAGAATTTTAAATATTGAATATTGAGTCAAAAATAACCTGTAAAAACCTTAAAGAATTTAAAGCCCTAAATATATCTTTTGCTAATCAAAAGTTATCATGTAATCCTTGTGGCTGATGTCAACTCTTCATATAAGGTGGATGAAACAAGCTTTCCCAATCCACTGTTGACACAATAAGAGGGAAAATGTACGTAGTCTCTCTACAGTGGCCTGCAAGGAACAGCTTTAAAAATCTAGTATAGAAAAGAAAAAAAGAAATGGAAAAAGAAAGGCTTCCTCTTGGCTTGCCACCGGTGCCAGGGTCACTTGCACGCAGCCTTGTAGAGAGCTGCTCCCCAAGTCACCCGAAATAATGTTGGCAGGGCAGAATATAAACGCATCGCTGTGTACCACCTTATTAAACACAGACGTGGCTCCTTGTGATCTAGAGGTGCCTTACCTTCGTTTGCTTGGGCACCAGCATCCTACAGAGACATCTGATTACCACAGCGGTGGCAAAACCCGCCGCAGCCCCAGGTAGAGGTCTTCTCAGGCAGGCGGAGAGGGCAGAGGTCTTCCTCCAGTCCTGACCTCCTCAGGAGTTAAGGTCAGAAGGCCAGATTTTTTTTTTGTTTTGTTTTGTTTGTGCATAAAGTATGTTAAGTGACAGACTGTGGAAGCCCGTAATGCTTTGAAAACTTTATCACAAAAAGCTGAAGAGATTCATAAATAGCATTTGAAAATAGAACCGTTGCTACCTGCTAGTTCATTAGTCTGGGTAGCCAAGGGTATTGCATACCAGAACGTCAGAACTACTGTCAGAAATGCATGTAGCTGATGCCTTTCTGGGTTGGAGTGGAATTTATTTGGTGTTACTTTGTTTTTAAGTGTCTCATCATCTGTGGTTAATGTCTGATTTGCTTCTGGTCAGGGGCTTGATAAAAACTGGACTGGTATGATCAAATTTTTCTTGCATTAAAAGTTTTATACAAATTTGATGGTTTAGATTAGATTTCTACCAGGACCTTTCTGCTCCAAGACAGAATTTCTACCAAAAATAGAGAGGCTGACGGAGATCTCAGTGGTCCTTTATTCAGAAATGTTCCCTGGGCTGAGGGAAAATCAGTCACAAGTCTGCAGTCCAAATGAGACAGATGAGAGCTCTGGCCACCAGGCTTTAAACTGGGACTGCATGGGGGTCTCCTGAGTTTTTGGGGGTTTTTTTTGCAAAAAACTTCAAAAGGCCTTGTTTTTCATCCCAACAGGGAACAGGAAAAGATTTTGCTTGAAAGCTGAAAAAGTTTCATGGTACAGAAACACCATTTCATATCCATATGTAATCCAGAATTGAGTTTGTCAGTGCAGTCTGAATTTTGTCTTTGATCTCTAAAAGAGAAAGGCAGCCCGTGAAAATAGTGCTGAACTAAAAGAACATAAACAGGCTTAAAACACCACCTTCTGATAGCGTATCCCACAAACTCCAAATCCCAGGGAATTTAACAGAGACTTATAGTGCAGTAAAAGGACCATTTAAAATCTCTGAAATTTGATTTTGCTTCTTATCTAAACCTTATCTGAATTTCTTTCCTGAATTTCTAGGCTCATTAACTGATCCTTGGCATTTTGTTTTCCCAGAAGTATGGCAGAACAAATTATTTCTTGGCAAAGAATGTACACATCCAGTGGATTTCTCTGGAGAGGTCTTTGATGAGCACCTTGGATGTATCTTAGTTGATTCTTGCTTAGTACTAGATCGGCAGAGAGACAAATAACGCTTTGCCTCTCCCCAAGTCCTGGAGAAGTGTGTGCCAACCATGTTCCTTGCTGCACCTGCAAGGCAGCTTTGAGGGCTCTCACCTTTTATAAAATCAATGAGCGCTCCGTTGCCTGGCCACACTCGGCACGCAGGGCCCTGGAGCGGGAGATTGCTGTGTCGCTGTAAAAACTGGTGTAATCGGGGCATTTTCAGCACATGTTGACAAAATTCTGATAAACCCTAATGTCTCCCTCAGCTGATCCTTAGTGAACCCTATAGGAAGGGATGTACCAGTATGCAAAATAAGTTCTATGTAGCTTAGCGTGGATCTATTGGCACCGGAATGTAAGAAAAATATGCTGTGATTACCAAAAGAGCCGTAAGTGCACACACTGAAGGTCCTACCAGCTCCACAAGGAGCAATGGGGCTCTGAGTGACCTGAGATGGTTTAGTTGTTATCTGCCTTTTACTCTGATTTTGTTCATGGAAAACTTGTTTTCCTCTCTGTGCGCTACAAATAACCAGTCACCTATAACATTAAATAATGGAATTCAAATGCACCGAGTTAATCACTGGAAAAGTGCTTCATCTGAAAACTCCACGGGGGATCGCATTTCAGAACACAAGTGTCCTTGTACAGTGTGCATTTCCTCTTTGGTTCACAGGTTTGCCCATGCAGAGATTTAGAGTAATATTGAGTTACTGCCCGAAACCATGCCTGACTATCTTTTTCATTAATTACCTTCTATGGCTTTGGGACAGATTACCTGATAAATGTATGAATCCCTAGTGTAGTAACCTTTATCGTGTACTTAGAAAAACTGGTAGGCATGTAATCTCAGAATCTGTGAAAAACTTTTTTCTTTCTTCCTATAGATTACTACTGTGCTCTTGCTATCCGAGTTGCCTGCCCACGCTGTTTTATTATCTTTGCTAAAAGATGCTGCTAAACCAACAACTAGGACCTCTACAACAGACTGCTACAACAGTCCAAAAGGAACATTGGTATGGCTTTTCAGAAAATACATTTGTTTCTTTTTTTCCTATAAAGATGGGTGAAACTACATATTGCCTTGCGTTATCTTTTCTGGGCAACAGAGTAGACTAAGAAATGCAAATCAAACAACCATTTTTCTGTTGTTTTGGTTTCTTTTTCCTTTCTTTTTTTCATTAGCAAAACCAGTCATTCTGGAATGGTCATCACACTGTCTTAAAAATAAGCCTAGTTTCTGTTGCAGCTGGGATTTACGTTTCTGTAACCTGCCCTTCAGCAAACTATCTGTTGCAAAGTATTTGACCAGTGTAGCTCCTTCTCCTCTGTGCAAAGATTACTCAGATGTTTAAAATTTTTAAATTCGGTGAGAAGCATTTCAGATACTTGTTCTACGTGTGAGGAGCTGTTGTCTTTTTTGCTTTAATTGTTTCTTGTGGGTATTCTTAATGCATAATCTAGCTAGTGATCTAGTTAGACAACGTTACTGAACAGCAACCTTGCTGGGGTGGCTTGCAACTTCCCACATGTAATCCCAAAAGCTTTGCTTTAGGTTGTCATTGCAAGTCAAAAGAATCACTTGACCACTGCCTGAAGAAGTCAAATAAAGCCAGAAAGCAGTTTTATAAAACATACATACAGGAACTAATGTGCTTGCATACTTGTTTCTAAGGCCTTTGCATTGTGAAGTATGTAATCAGTTATTAATAACTTGTGATAATACCATCTACTTACCAGGAAATTATCTCAGGTGAACAAATCTTTTTGCTAATGCCATTACAGCAGGTCAGTATACATGAGTTCCTATTCACTGCATTGGATTTGAATTGGTTATTTATCCTTTTATCAGTTCCTCTGATAACCTCAATTTCCATAACCACAGCATCTTTACCATAGAGCTGCTCTCATATGTGCAGTATCTTTTTTTAACTCTTACTTTTGGCATGTGTAATCGAAATGATGGTTTGGAACAGCAAAAAAGAATATGAAAGGCAGTTCAGGCGATGCTAGTGGAGGAAGAGGGAATTGCAGAACATTTGTCCCTCTGGTGAAGCAGTGTATATTTGTATTGCATACAAACAGGTAATTATGTAAATATAGACATTGAACAGAAAATTCCAGGGCAAAATTCATGGACGGGACCGAAGGAAGTTATGTTTCAAGGATGGGATTTCTGAATACGTTTGCTACTGATCTATTAAAAATTGCTTTTGAGCTCCCAGCCATGACAGATTAGATCTAAACTTAAGGTTTTCCTCAATATGTCTCCTCTTTTTTCACGTAATTATATAGTCTCCTTCTGTTACTCCCATATAGTTTAAACAAAGTTTTTGTAAGGTTGACTGAAAAAGGAGGAGGGGGGGCACTACTCTGTTAAAAACATTAAATGTCCAGTCTTAATAAATAAATCTGTGGATGGAAAAGTATACTGGAAGAATGAGGAAAGCAAATTAAAGCTTTAAATACGAGAAAGAGCTATGGGGAGGGTAGAGCAATCAGAGGCTTTTTGATTTGTTAATCTTCTTTGAGACTGATACTGAATTTCCTTCAGTAGAATGTATTTAGAAAATTAAAAAAAAAATTTAGGTGGCTATGTGTGCCCCAAAAGTATAGGAGTAGCATTGGTAGTCTACAGTTCCTTAGGGTGAAGAGAGCCTTGGCTTGCATGCCCAAGCAAGCAAGTCAGTTTTATAGCAACCTCTATCCTCCTGAGCCTGAGCACTCCTATTGCTAAGCATCCATATAATTTACGCCTATAGGACTGCAATTCCTCAGAGTAATTTTTCTTCCATCTGTTCAGCTTGAATGGAGAACATTTGTTAAACGGTGTTTGGAGGGATGTTGGCAGTAAAATCCATGCCCACCCTGATGTGAGGCTAGTTAACTGGTCTTTCTAGGCACAAAGCTGACATTGTTAGGTGGCACAGAGCTTGAACAAGTACAAATATGAGAGAGCACATTTTCTTCTTTTCTTATAAACTTGAGTATATTTTCCCATTGTTCCTCTAAAAAGAGTTAAGATAACTAACTAAATACCCACTTAGAATAATGAGAAGTAGTTGAAGTCCACCTGTCAATTGTATAAAGTTAGATGAAGTCCGGTCTTTGCAGTCTGATACTTTTTCAGATTCAAGAAGCCAGAGCCATGTAAACATTGAAAGTAATTATGTCTCCTTCTCCTCCTCTTCTTCCTTTGTTTTTTTCCTTTTCTTTCTAATGTTAGTTGTTACAGAAAAGAGTCAACTTGAGTTTCAGAGAGTCTGCCAAAAAGCCTCTGGCATTCCCCGGGGGATTGAATTTTACATTCTTCAGCAAACAATGTCTGTCTCCAGAAATGCAAAGGAAAAACACTGTTTTTCTTTTTAATCTAATATCAATGTCTAAGCCTAACGGAGCTCTGATTTTTTTATTTTCAAGCCCGAGGAACATCTTGTGTTGATGTTAGTGTGTGCCTTTTTAAGCTTCATTTGTTATCTTTAAGCAGCTGCTAAAGTGTAAACAAGTTCTTTTTCTTTTCTGTGTTAAAAAAAGGCTCTTCACTTATCCAAAAGCTCCACTGCTATTGTGCTTATTGGGCTGTGCTAACAGCAGTGAAAGAACATTACTGAATGCAGCAAACGTTTGGTTTATTTCAAATCCTTTCTAAACTATAAATCATCTACATTTCAGCCTTCTCTTTTTCCTTACTAGTAGAAAATTAAATCAAATCAGGTAGCCAGGAGGTAGTAACATAAGTTATCTGTGATTTTTTTTTTTTAAACTATAATAAAGAAGGAATTTCATATTTCTGACAATGACTTTACATATAAAACTCCTGTATGATATAGAATTTCAAAAGTGATGTTGGATGAGCATTTTAAAGGAGGTCTGATTTTCTGATTAAAGCAGAAAATACAAAACATTGTTCCTTTCAAGGTAAGTCAAGATGAAATCTGACGTTTTTGGATTATTTATGTACAGACCATATACACATTTCCCTCTCCCTGCATTACCCCAGCTCTATATTTCCCTGCCAGACCACAAAGGCTTTCCAAAGACAAAAAAACAGGGGGAAAAGAGTGATTTTTAAATGTTTTGCATACAAACAGGAGCAGAGGTGTGTATGGGTGTTTAAGAGTGCAACAGGTGACTCTGAACTGAAACTACTGTATCTATTGATGTATAGCTCATCTCCAACAAAATCACTGCCACCAGATACGATTAGATCGCTAAGACCACTTCTTGAAGTTTACAGGGCGTATAAAGCTTGTAATCTTCTTCAGACTCTCATAGGAAAACTTCACAACTAAGAAAACAATCATGTTGCCAAATGATTCCTTACAGCTTTCCAGAATTTTTGTTTTCATTTACTTTGTTTCATTTTACTTTTTTTAACTTGAGTTCTGCTTGATATACGATTGAAAAGTAATGATATTTGCTTAAAAATCCATGGCACACACCCAAGGAAATGCACAAAACTGTATTTTAGGACTGAACTACAACTTACGCATCTCTTTTAGTTAGCAGCATGTAAAGTGTGTCTCGGGAGTCTTCTGGCAACTTAAGGCCAACAAGTGGCTTGCTCAGCCTGGCGTTATTTAAAACCGCCAAAGGACCGCACAGAGCTATGTGCAAGCAATTTGTGCCCCATCTGGCTGGCAGAGGCTTTTGGAACAGAGGGCATTTCTGGGTGTCTCCTCTCTGCCATGAGATTTGTTGAGAAAATTACTCTGTTTTGCTCTATACGGGTTTTTATTCCACGCTCTCCACTGTCCTGTCTGAATATTTTCTGTAGGACATTAAATGCAGCTTTGTCCTGTCCATGCACATGTGGGTATCTGTTCTGGAATGGATGGGTTTTGAAGAAGTGTGCCGTATGCTGGACCTAAAGGCAGTTTGCTTATGAAGCAAAGTCCCTGAAGAAGCTTTTTTTCCTGCAGTTTGCTAGAAGGTGGTAGGGAAAAACATTACAGCATCTGCAAACCTCTTGGGGTCCCCAGGTCTTGAGGTCCCCAGGTCTTGAGGTGGAGTGTGTATATGTATGTATGTGTTGGGGGGTAGGGAGGAATAAAACCCACTGGCTGGGTTTACCGCAGGAGCGAGAGGGAAGATACCACCATAGGGCTCAAATGAGCCTTCTGAATAGAGGTGCGATTTGTCACAGGATCTGCCCTTTGCTACTGAACTAGCTTTTCTTTCTTTTAATCATCAGAGATGTTTCCTGGGTGCCTTCATGTACCCTGCTGGAAACCCTATGAGTTGAACTTGCTATATTTGTACTCAGTGGAGCATCTTTAGTATGCATTAGGAGAGCAAAATAACATGCCCTAGTGCAGTGCTAGCTATTTTAACTATCAGAAAGAGGACTTCTATAATTTTAGCATGAATGTGTTGCAGCATCGGAGATGAATTAATGCTGGATGATTTTTAATTTTTTTTTTCCCTCCCTAAAGTGATGCTTGTTTTTTTTCACGTAGCAAGATCTAACTAATTGGGGATTGCTTGCCTCTTAAAGGTGTAACAAATAGTACAGTTCTGTAATTTTGCCTGTGGTGCAAACTGTTATTGAGATGAATCATAATATCTAAATATTGAGATGGATCACACTAAATATCAAAACTACTATAACTGTAGATGTTTAAAAGGCACTTAATCACACTAAATTTTGTTCTACTCATCCGTTTCCCATTTTGGAAGTAGTTACAGGGAGCTAGCTTAGCAGATGCCAAGCTATCCTGCACACACCCGAGGACTCCAGCTTGGTCCTGTGTGCCCCAGGCTGAACCTTCAGCACCTGCGCCCGGTTCTTCTCAGATTTTATAACCTTAGGACAGTGCTCCAGAAAACAAACAGGCCAAGTGATTTAATATGTAATTTTCTCCCCTCTGAGCCTCTATGGATTTCATTTCACAGTAGAGGGCACTGTGCAGTTGGAGTTGGTCGGCTTGAGAAACTGCATAAAATCCTGGTTTCCTGTAGGCATAGAGATTCCAGGGCACTCTTCAAACTTACAATTTTAGCTCTGCTTGACGCTCATGCCTAATTAAGGTAGTTATATTTTACTTCAGCTCTTGCTTTGGTTTCTAGTGGATTTTTTCTACTTGTTGTCTCCTCCGCTGCCATGCATTGTTAAATAACTGCAGTGTTCCATCCCAGATATGGCTATATTTTAGTGGTCAGCCGGTAGATTGCTATACCAAGTATTTAGTTAAATGCTTCGTGGATCTTTCTGTATAAAAAGAGCTCCATTGAGACTAAGAGGATATTATTATTCATAATGTGGTGACTAGTTTCACACATGGCTGAAGCAAAATAAATCATCACTGTTTTTAACAAAACAGTGAGTAGACCTCTTGTTGACCACAGCATATTTGTGGTCAGCAAAGAAAGAGTCTTTTGTAGCTATTAGTACGCTGCCAAGGTGCTTTAGCTGAGATTTTTGCCCTAAGGGAGGTGGGCTTCCACTGCCACATATTCCTGTTTCTCTGCTAAGCCCGTTTCCAGAGCCCTACCTTTACAGAGTGATTTGATACAAAAATCCAATCCTGAAAAGATAAACTGGTTACTGAAAAAATTGATACAGATTAATATTGCCCAGATGCTGAATCTGGTAAGAAAATGAACAGTGTGCTTGATTGATTGTTCAAACAGTAACTTTTGGTTCTGAGCAGTCGTATACAAAACAACTGGTATGTCAGCATTTCTGTTACGCACAGCAGTGTCAAGGCTGAAGGTCTGAAGACGACCTGAGTGGTACCAAGAATCACACTGCTCCTCTGGTAGTTTACACTTCCAGTTCTGTGAAGTTAAGCTGGAGTTCAAACATCATTTTCTAACTGGTCTGTTTATTACACAGGCAAGGGAATGGTGTTGTTTGGGGATGTTATGTTCGGATTTAGCACCTGTACAATGGTACCTGACGAGGCAAACCAGAGATTTCTCATGCTGAGAGTCCTGCTGTCTGGACACTGATGGCAGCCAGCACTGGTTCTTCTGTGCTTCCTCCCATCACTTTATAGAAGTTCATATGAACTGCATGCAGCCATCCGCTCAACTGGGAGTCCCACAAGAAATTCTGAAAGCTTTTCCAGACCAAAAGCAGGATGTTTGAACACATTGATATGCTGTTTAGGGGATGCAAAAGAAATGTAGTTTGTAATAGGAATGGCGAGAAGAAAAGATCTAAAGTAATACATAACGAGAAGAGCCATGGGTGGTATGAGAAGAAAGGAAGGAATATAAAATAGGAAAGCTATTCTCCATAGCATATCATTATGTAAACCAAAAGCAGAACCCTTACTTTAAAGGCTTACATTTTACTTCAACATGTTTCTTGACATACCATTTACAAAAGCCCCTATTCTGATCTCAACCCAGTGTAAAAAGGATCAGCTCCACTGAACGCAGTGAAAGCTCAGTGTATTTATGGGAGAGAAAGCTTACGTGAAATAAGAAGCCGGGTCGTCCTTACAAACTTATCTAAGCCTTCTTGTAGCTCTCCAGATGGACTTCTAGAGTTGCATATCTGCAAACATGAAAAACACAGATAGTTTTATTGAAGACATTTCTCAGCTTCTGATTTCTTTATAAATAAGCTTGGACTACATTTGTAAGGCATACAGGGTGCACTCTCTGTGCTTACGTTGCTGTCCAACTCTATGATATGATGTGAAACAAATGGTTTCTGCCATCTCTAAACTGCATTAAAAGCATCCATTTTCTGACACTTTTAAAGATACTAAATTCTTCTTGGCTGTTTGTCTGAAGTGTTCTGCCTATGCTCTGAGCTGGCCAGATACAATCCAGTTCAGAAATAACATGACTGAATCATCATCACCACAAAGATGTATCCAGATTAGTGTACACGATCTCTTTTTAGGACAGTTGTAGCTTACAGAAGGTTTTTTGAACAGGAAATTTTCTGTCTGGATAAATACACGTGTAGGAATACATTAGGTGCTTTAAAAAACTTCACGTTGCACCTGTGTCCTCTACAAGTGGGTATGTCCCTGGTGCCCAGCCATGGTATGTGAGGTGGTTCATAGTGCTGACAGTTCTCTGGAAAAATAGAAACAGGGGTTATCAGTTTAAAAAATGAAATTCAGCTACAGGAATCAGATCTCAACAGAATTGATTTATCTATCATCTGTGGCAAACACCCATGCTCCACAAATTGTAAAGTAATGGAAAGCCTTAGAAACTATTTTCCTAAGGTTTTCTGGTATTCTGTCTATGCCTCTATGTGTTTTATGCCCACCATCTTACCATCCTGGGGCTTTTTCTTTTCAACATTGGTGATAAATAGTGTTAAAAAGGTATTAATTTGGTAATTGTTCATAACATAGTTGCTGCTAAAGCAGTTCTGTTGGTTGCTATGGATCAGAAATTGTAAATGGTAATAACAGGAGAGCAGGTAACATTTTGAAAATATTTTACTGTGGGGAAAATTTAATCTTTTTTGCTGTTTCAATACCAATTTCATGTAAATGTAATTAAATCTGTGATAAAAAAAAAGAGAAAGTTTCATGGGTTATAGTTTTTGTCCGTAATCAGACCCAAATGCTAGTTTGTGGCCTTGTCTACCATGATGCTTTCTCCTTGTTTCTCTATTAAAGTGGAAATTTTCTGAGCTTTTGTAGAAGCTGCCACACTTTTTCACTGGACAAGAAAGATGGTGTCTCAGGGAGAGCCCTGAAGTTGCCTCCGGGGACATGGATGCTATTTCTGCTGCAGGACCTCTCTGCTGTAGGACAAGCATTTTACACAGCCCTTTTCCTGTGAGATGAAGGTACTGCTCTTCGGTTTCACAAAAAGTTTTTTCTCTGAGTAAAAGACGTTTGTAATGGCTAAGTGTTAAGGTTCTGAAATGGTCTGATGAATATTTAGCAGGATTTCACTTCTCTTGCCACCTTCTCAGTGTTAAAATCTTAGAAATATGCATTAGTTCTTTCAGGGGAAAAATAGTACTGAAGGTCTCGGAGTTGTTATGACAGTTATGAAACTTGCTCACGATAACCGAAAGTGCCATTTGAGGGCCACTTAGCTGAGCTGGGAAACTTCTGAGGCTTGCAAAACCCACTCCTGCCTGCGGCGGGTTCGGTCCCCCCCCCCGCA
>NW_010546782.1:21081-46822 GCF_000687285.1 Phaethon lepturus
TTCCTACAGCGGCCGTGCTGAGCACCACCTTCCTCCTCCCGGCTGGGCGCACCACGCTGCTAGTGCCTTCCGCCTTAAGATGTGAAAAGCGATGCTGGCCACCAAGGTGACCTCATCTTATCAATAAAAGCAGGGTGAGAGGCCGCGTTGGGATATAACAAACCTGACCTTTCTGTTCATAGGCACCAGGCTGCTCAAGCTAGCCACAGATATTTTGGTTGGTGTTTTTGCCTAGGCCAAGCTGTTCTTGAGAAGTAAAGCTTGTTTATGAAACCTTCACTAAAAGCAGGTGTTGCAGACATCCCATTAGTAACCTTTGACTTACCTTCCCCTTTGAAACTTTTCATCCCAAAGGACTGACATTTCAAAGCCCCCTTTTTTTTGTGTGTGTGTGTGTGTGTGTCCCTCCAAGTTTGCATATTGTAAACATTTTTCTTCTCTGCTCTGATGGAACAGAGCCAAAAATTTGCACAATGGGGGAACTAGATGTTAATGAGCAGAGATTGTGGGAAAATGTGTACCGGGCTGCCCTGCCTGACCTGCGTGATAATGCTACATTTAGCACATTCTTTTCCATTGGTGTAGCAGGCCTTGAAATGGTAGCAAACAACACATATTGTGAAGGTTTGTTTTAAAGAAAACTGCTTTCCTAGGAGAGTGGAAATAACAAATTATTTATTGTGTACAGTTGGCAGATGGACAGCTGGCCCTGGAAGTATTTATGCACAAACAGTGGTGTGAAATGATATATTCTTCTTCACGTTTTCAGTAAAATTGCTTTGCGTGAAGATTTAAATTATGTAACACACAAGTATTACGTACAGACTCATACTGAATCGAGGAAGTTTACAGTCTCTCTACGGCATTTAGGGACTGATGAGGAAAAAAAAGTCTATTGGGCCTGTTGGGGCAAAAAATATTCTAGCACTTTGGCATCTTCTAAATAGTTTGGGTTTTTTGGTGGTGGTGGTTTTGTTTTTGTTTTTTTTTTTTTTTTACTCTGGCTGTGCTCACAACCCTTTTTTAACGTGTTTATGTCAGTGGAGTTTTGTTTGTACAAAATGCTCCTGAAAAATTAATTTTGGCTCCTCTGAGCCAAGTTTCATTTAATCATAAAACGAAATTTATGTCTCGACCATATGAAAATCATTAGAGGCAAAAGGGTTCTGAGAACATAAACAATGTCATGTGACTTAGACACCCAATTGCACAGCTTGAACCTATCAAGTGGTGAACATATTAAAATACTAAAGAGAACACTTACAGTCAGCATTTGGTGTGCAATGAGTAGGGAGAAATTTGTTTGCACAAAACTTCTGACTAACAAAGAGGAGTACTGAAGGAATTCATAACAAAAGACTGACTGTAGATAGTTTCTGAGCAGAGAAAGGGATTAAATCCATTAAAGAAGCTATTTCTTGCAAACTTTTTACCCAGCTTTTTTTTAATTATACTTTGATATGTCCGACTTTGCTCTTTCAGTTAAGGAAAGAGTAATTCATGTAGTAAAAATTGCATACAAATGTGAAGTGTTTACAAATTGCATTCCAGATCCTCATTGGGAAATGCTTATTTCTTCACAGTGAAAGATTCCTAAATGGCTTTTCCATTGGGAAGGAGACTTCCACTCATTACCTTAAAAACAGCACTCTTATCTCCACCATGGAGTGGATATGGGCTCTGAGCCATATTTTGCAAAGGACAAAGCAAATTCTTTAGCGGAACATCTGCTAGATAAGAGCAGCATTCCTTAGAATAGGTTTTCTGATGAAAGAGATGCCAAAGCCTTGATTCCAAAAGTACTTATGTGCTAAAACAACTACTGTCTGTGCTAGCTCTGTTACATGCTTTCAGGAACAATTTCAAACCCCAGCTAGCACTGAAAATACGGAGGTGGTTAATAATATGCTTTGGGGCTACCCAAATCAATTTACATTTTGCATAGTAAAAGAAAAGAATGAAGCTGTATCAATCCCATTTTCAGGAATCTTTAAAATGGCCTGAGATGCCTATGTGACCAGCTGATAGGCAGGCCCTGTGCCAGTTATCTGATGGGTTTCTGCAGTCTGTGCAGCGAGGGAGATGTTTATTTACAATTGCTCACATGGTCACACCACCAGAAAGGCCTTCCGGCAATGTGCTCTTATTCTGTAATGCAAAAACCGAGCTTGGTATTGAGAAAGGAAACACGGCAAAGGGGACCGAGCACAAATTCATTGCACGTTGACAAAAGACCCTTGCTGAGACCAGGATGATGTCTGTTGTGGACTCCTTCTAGGAGTGGAAGGCTCTGCCTAAGGTTCAGGAGAGTGCTTGGATGGCCTTGCTGTTGTGTTCCGGGGAAATTGTAATGATCCCGGTGGGTATCTGTCATCAAGCTGGGTACATTCGGTTCCTATTTTTCACTCTGTCTTCCACATCTGTCGCTACAGTTCCAGGTTTCTGATGTCCCCTGCTGCATGGTACAGTGACTACAGAATGTGTCTGTATTGTCAAATATTTCTGCATAATGAACTGAACCAAACTTTGACACGCGCGTATGGCAAGCGCTGACTCGGTGACCTTGTCTAGGGAAGCCCCGTGCTCGCTCTTGGCTAAGCCTTGGCTCGTCTGCATTTCTCATGGAGCTGTACCTTCATCACATGCCTTCTGTTTGTTTGTCTTCCTCTTTATTGCACTCGAGGGATGTTGTGGTCTGTGTTTTGGGAACTGCCCCAAGTGAAAGAGTTAGGGAGTTGCGCTGTAGTTGGAAACAGGAAAGCAGGAACACAGGAACTGAGTGAAAGAAGAGGGATCAGGAAAGTTGCTTTTTCTTTTCATCCTCCTTCAGTTCCTGCTGGGTGCTGACTACTGTGTGCTTTTGATTTGAATTTCTCAGCTGAGATTCTGCAATTTGTAGACCATCACATCACAGCTTGCTTATGATGGTTATGCCCCCACAACTGATGAGTGCACCCATCCCACCTCTCTGCTCTCCTGGATTTACATTCTTGCAGTTTTCTCCATCTTTCCTTTCAAAGCCTTGCAGAGAAAGTATTTTTAACTCTGTTCTTTCATCATAAGTTAGTTCCTTTAGTTTCATTGTCTGAAATTCACGGATTCATATGTGAATGCTATAAGAGATTGCCTCCAGCTCAGGTAATGCACATTAGATTTGGCTTCTTCCAGTCACGCTAACTTCCTCTTGAGCAGTTACCGTTGTTCAGATGAAGTGTAGGGGGATCAAGTCATACCACATCTCAGATCTGGGTCTTTCCTGGACAGATTTTGTTGGGCAGTAGAAGGTTTTCATCCCACACGGCTTTCCCACAAGCATTTGAGTACTCGTGGTACTCAAACCTGGAAGAGTTTTCAGAAATAATAGGAAATTTTCAGCAATAGTACCCTGCTCACATCCATGCTCCTCTAAACAGATTAAATGGAGAGTTTTGTTACATGTATTTCAAGTTGTTCTTGCTAAAACTTTCAGGGCTCCTTTACTAAGTGTAAGGCTTATTCAGAAGTACATCACAATTAAGAAAAGCATTTGAGCACAAGATAAAACATGATTCTGGATAGGAATCGACAAGCATGTATTTAGGTGCTTTTCAAGATAGGTCTTTACAGAGTTGATCTCACATCATCTTTCGATTTCTTATTCTGCTGGTGATAGGTGTCATCTTAACATTTGCAATAGATACTTCTCAAATATTTGTACGATCCCTTGCTGATATCTTGCCACTTCTAGATTTTTGATACTGTTCCCCAAATCTCTTTTAAAAATAGTACCAATACTCCTATTTTACAAATGATGAGCTGAGTTACAGAGTGATTTAATAACTTTCCCCACTACCACAAAAGAAAAATTTGGCTTATGGACTCCAGTCATCCTTACTTTCCTCATCACAAGCTCTCCTTGAAAATGGAGAAGATAATTTCTTTTGAGACAGTGAGGTTTCACAGAGTGAGTGCAGCTCTGCTGTCATGTTAAGAAAGCTTTTGAAAACCCACTTTCTGCCAAAAGATTCTTCTCTTTCAAGACTTTTAGCTATGAGTGACCCTCTGTTTAAAGTCTTGTCCAGCTGTGCTTTGTAAATATCTCTTGACTGAAAAATTAGTTCTTCAGTTAATCTCTCCATATTGCTGTGCAGAGTTGGCAAATGCACAGTTTTGCATTAGATGTATAGTTTGCCAAATCGGTTGTCTTGTGTTTTTATATTTGGTAGTTATGTCCTGTATATTTTTAACTTTCTGGCATGATTTTGACACAATTTGGTGAAGTGTTGTCAATCATTGTTACAAGATATAGGAAGCAATACTAGAAAATAAGATCTTGCCATTTTTAATCTAACAAAACATTTCTGTTGCTGATCTTGTCTGGCTGTCTAACAGATGGGCTAGTGTCCCACGAGAAGACAGACACTTCCTTGCATAATAAACAAAGAAGGAGAAGTTGTCTGCAAATCATTAGTGTATTGTAAAGTTAGATGCAATGTCTTGATATTGTCAGAATGGGTTCCTCAAGCACATTTCTTTGACATTCTGTCATAAGTCAGATAGAAGACAGCGTTAAATCAAAATTAAAGCTTTAAAAGGCTCAACTGTTTCCAACAAAAGAACAGCAGTAAAAATATCCTTCATTTTCTAAATATTGATAACCAACTAATAGACAACAAAGGATCGAGTAGGGTATTTGATGGAAGCAAGATTATTCAGCCCATGTGCCACATTCCCAATACACGGTGGAGATTCCCTTCTCCTTTTCCCTTTTACAAATAAGGAAGTTAGTTCTAACACTGTTCTTGCTTGAAGCTGGAAGCTTAGGAAATCCTGGCAGGTCATTACATTAGAATTGTTTGGGTTTTTTGATGGGACACCTCAGGAAAATTATAAGACCCACAGAAATCAGTATGTTTTCCTCAAGAAGGGTATTTTCCCTTAAATTCAGAAGACAGCACATATATATATATATATACACACACACACACTAGTCTCTGGCTGGTCACGTTTCACAAGAATTGCCACTGAAGTAGAAATAAGTGACAAGTGTTGTCATTTGCAGAGGAAAGAGCTTTTTGTGGTGAAACAAATTTTCAACCTTTTAAAAAAGCATTAAATATGGTGTTCCAATATTAAACTAGAAATCAGTCTTTCTTTCTGGTTCTGCCAGAAAAAAAAAATGTACAACGCTCAAACTTTTTTTTAAACCAATTACTTATGTCAGTTTTGGCACCAAAAAAAAAAAAAGAAAAAAGAAAAAGAAGGGGAAAAAAAGATAATCAAATTCCAGATGTATAATGCTGTTTAAGCCTGTAGGACATGTTGCTGCTGAGCAATATGCTACTTAGTTGCCTTGACAGGTCTTAAGACCTTCCCACTAAAATTTGGTGTTTAAGTCAGAGGCAGAAGTAAATCCATTGATCTGAGAAAAAAAGAACACCCAATCTGGATAGATTGAGGTGACGATCCCTTTTTTTATCCATTTTAAAACTAAGAAGGGCTTAAAATTAGGACTAAAGTCTTTCACATGTGCATTGCTAAAAACTTTTAAGGAACTACTGTAAACTGAAGGACTGACAAAATCCAAAGAAAATTACAAATAACACTGCAGACTTTTTTTGTTTGACTTTTATCATAGTTTTGCAACTTGTATTTCTGTTTCTAAAATATGTTATCAGTACAGAAAACTTTGGGAGAAGATATATGGAAATTAATGTGAGACTTAGGTCACAGTTTCTTATCTCCTCTGCTGTAGAATGAATGAAATGGGTCTAATTTGTCAAAAATATGTGGAAAATAAAAGACTTTTCAAAAAGATCAGTGATGTCTGAGGTTTTATATTCAGAATATGTGAACGAATATGCAGTATATTACATATCTCCTGAAGTGTTTTGACTTTTTGCATTGGTAATTATGTGTATGCAGTACTTTTTCCATCTGGCCTCTTCTTTGTAATTCACTAGGAAAATGTAAAATTTGCTTAATTGGCTAGATGGTAGAAAGTTATACACACTTGCTAGAAGTATAAGTCCTGAAAATGCAACTTGACTTGTTCACCTCTTTGTAACTCAACTTGCATTTTGTTTTACTCCATATGCTGTCTTCCTATTTCATCCTGAAGACGTAAGCAGCAAGTTACTAGATCATCATAAGCCAGATACAGCATTTATTATGTTTATGTTATCTGTGAATTCAAATCATCCAGATGTGCTATAGGAAACCTCAATTTAACCTGAGGTCATATGATAATTATCAAGAAAGCTTATTTTAAAATATCCTCCAAATAATCTCCCATTTTTGTTGATTGCTCTCTGTCTTTACTTGTCATTCTTAGGAAATGAAATGGAACCCACTTCTCTACAAAGACTATGTAAATTGTAAAAGTAATAATGCCATGCTGATAAACAGTAAACAATGTCACTGGGAACAAGTGTCTTATTTCATTGCTCATTCTTTATCATAGAAAATCTAAATATTTACCGTAGGACAGTTTTGTGGCATAGAAAACAGAGCAGGAGTCTGGAGGCGGGGTTTTGATGCTTTGAAGCAGTTTTCCAGTGTATTTAAAACAGTACAAAGAATAGTAACTTTTCTTAATCCTCTCTTTGAATAAAACAGTGACATTTCAAAGGCTGCAACAGTTTTGAAAACATAATTAAGCTAAGCTCCTTTAACTTTGCACCATACTAATTCTGTGGGATCATATGTAACCAATGGTTAAAGCGAATAACTGGATCAAGATTTGTGCCTCGAGTTTAGCAGGACCTCTGGTTCATACTTTGAACCAAACCAACCCTGAACATTCTTTTCCCTCATTCAGTCCTGCTAGGAAGTTTTATGAAAAGCACAGGCAGCACAATGCATCAGCTCCTTTCAGCAGGGCTTTTTGGGTCCTGGAAAAAGTGGGAGAGAACAAAAATACCCAGGCTGCTCTGTTTGTAATGAAGGTCATGGCACTGCATTTTGTATCTATTATTTTCCTCAAAAAGTTTGTATGCCTGCTAGGGTAGACTGGGAAAAATAGAGCTAGAATTCATAGATTTGTTCCAATTAGACCACAAAACAAGAGTTTAGTAAGATGAATGCTTCTGAAATAATATAATCGCAACATTTATCACATGTCAATATGACGAATAATTCCTTCTATCAGAACATGTTTCAATGGACCCCCTCACAATGCTCAACAATACTGTTTGAGTCATCCTTAAGAGCTGACAAACTGCGTTGCTTAAATGTTTGTTCTGCATATTGGTTTCAATACTAAACTTTCTCCTTTTGTCCTTTATTATTACTAATCTCTTATGTCAGCGGAAAATTATGACCTCCATCACGAAATCAGAAGAAAAACTGGCGCTACTGATGATGTGATTAAAATGTGGAATTAAAAGATCTGGCTAAAATGATGGAGGAGGAAAGCAAGGAAGGGAAAATAAATCGGAATCGGTGAAGGAAACGGCTTTGCACAAATCTTTACAGTACGATGTCCGTGAGAACTATGTGTATTCAATTCATATCAACAAATACAGTTGGTGGCCTGGCATCAGATGCTGTGATCCAGTGTGTACTGAGTTACATCAGAGATCTGCTTTGTTTTGGACTTCTGCTGCATCTGTCCTGGCTCATGGGATGGCTGCGGTGACACTCAGTGCCATAGCTGCTGATGACAGACCACAGCCCTGCGTGAGGATTGAGAATCTGATTATCAGAAAACTCGAACAAAAGAGAGAGTTTGGGCTCACTGACTCAACTCCCTTGCTGTGGCAGACAACTGCGTCACTGTAACCCTGTTTATAAGTCTAACGTCCTTCATCTTACACCAAGCAGCTTCTTGCCTTTGTAGCCCCACTCGAAAGCTGTACCAGAAGCACCCTGCTATCACAGTTGCAAATTTTCTCCTAGTGCTCGGTTGCACTGATGGCTGTGCCAAACTCTTTGCTGTCGGTGCTACCTAGCACAGATAAAATAATTGAGCAAGTTCACTCTTGGCCTGAATTTTTCTAAGTTAATAAGTGAGGTTCTCTTAATTTTCTCTCGTGAAAGAGGCTACTTGTTCCTCTTATCTGAGTAGTCCTTTGTGTGTTTTCCAGTCTTTTACCTTTCTTGAACGTCAGTGATGAGAATTTATATGCACAGCCTCAGGTGAATTAGTACTAGGGCATGGTGCAATAGTTTCAGTAATTCCCTTTTTTACTTTGCCTGAAGCCTTGTGAGGCTGTACTTGCCTTTTTAAGTGCTGACTGTGATCGAATAAAATACCATGCTTATTTTCCTCCGTTGTTGCGTAAATCGCGGTCTCTGAGGTGGTAAGGAAAATTCTGTTTTTCCCTTGCTGATATAGCATTGTGGTCTGTGCAGCTGAATTCTGTTCAGTTCATTCCTGTGCCATACTCCTGTGTTCCTCAGAACGGGCAGGGCTCTCCTGCTTCACGGGATCACTAACTTTCATTAGAGCACTTCTACTGATTGTTACCAAAGTCACTAATGAAAGCATTACATAAATCCTGCTCCATACTACTAGGTTTTTAGGTGCCCATCTGATAACTTTCCAGTCCTTCAATTGTTGGGTTTGTTTGTTTTCTTTTTTTATACGATAAGTTGTCCTTTGGTTTGTTATACCTATTGAAATGCTGGTACTTATATTCCCCTTTTCCATATTAAACTAATTTCTTCCTTTGGAAAGATATCCAATGATTTTTTTGAAAGCCAGATAATTTCTGTCTTCATATAGTAGTGTGTAGCATACCTTTGGCACGCCTCAGGTGTGTTTTATTTTTTGGCCACAAAAATGATCAGAGGGATGGAACACCTCTCCTATGAACACAGACTGAGAGAGTTGGGGTTGTTCAGCCTGGAGAAGAGAAGGCTCCAGGGAGACCTTATTGCAGCCTTCCAGTGCTTCAAGGGGGCTTATAAGAAAGATAGGGACAGACTTTTTAGCAGGGCCTGTTGTGATAGGACAAGGGGTCATGGTTTTAAACTAAAAAGGGTAGGTTTAGACTTGATATAATGAAGAAATTTTTGATGATGAGTGTGGTGAAATCCTGTCCCAGGTTGCCCAGAGAGGTGGTGTATGCCCCATCCCTGGAAATATTCCAGGTCAGGTTGGACAGGGCTCCGAGCAACCTGCTCTGGTTGAAGATGTCCCTGCTCACTGCGGAGGGGTTGGACTTCTATGATCCAAAGATTGTATGATTCTGTTCTGCTTTCCTTTTGTCTTGAATGGTCTTTACTTTAACCTTACTACTTCCTCCTAGGTTCTTGTATGCTATTGAGTAACAGCCTAGGATGGGACCTGCGATTGCTCAGGTCACTCTTTTCCCTGAAATACAGGGATACATTTGTTATTCCCTAGTCATGTAGTATCAATACAGTGGTATGAAGCGTTCAACATTTTTGCATGGAGATTGCTTGGTGTTTCTTGACTTGAGTGCTTTTAACTCTGAGCTTTTCTTTCATTCCTGTATTAGCATTCATATTAATTACCTTTTTGTGTACTATTGTTCAACATCATTAGAAAATGAGCTGCTCTCAACAGCAATAACAAGATCTTTGAGAGTAACTTCCCAAATACCGTAATTAAAATTTATGTTGTTCTCAAGTGCTTTGTTAACTCTAGACAAAGGGGAGACTTTCATAGTCACAGGCAGGTTTTTGACATCAAATCTCTCTCTGTTCTCTGCCTTTCACCTTTAGAAATTCTTCCCATGAAAGTGTATATGATTTCTGAAGTATTGTTTCTCAGGAGGTGAAGAGTAATATAAGGAGCAGTTACCTCTGACTTTTTTTAACACCTGCCAGCTCTGTAGCACCTCTGGCCTTTTTCTTCAGGGCTTCAATAATTAGAGCTGTGTGAAGTTTCACACGTAGAATGGAACTGGATGATTCTAGCGTCTAATCAGGTCAAAGGCTAAATTCCTCTGGTGTGCAACATGTTGCCCTAGGCTGAATTACAGCCCTGTAAACCGGAATGTTTAGATCCTTAACTTTGGAATATTAACTTGTTAATTTATTTTTTGCAATAGATAGAGAATCACCACATCACACAACTGTCAGTTTTCTATCACCACCGACATCTTTTGCCCACGCCTTGCAACCTGAATTGCAGGATGTGTTTGTGTGCTGTGTTGCAATACCTCTTTGCTTTTCTAATTGCAGGGGGACATGTGGATGACACAAAGCGTCACAGAGCCTTGACCCAACTGGCTGATCCACTGCTGACATAAAGCAGTGTAGCTGCCTAATTGCGTGCTCTGTGGATCTGGTGCCAAATGTGGTAATCTCACTGCAAGTGGTAACCACTATTTTAAATTGGAATGTGTAAGCTGGCATGCTTGATATAAGTTGTATAAACTGGCTATGGCATTGCTTCTGCCATGAGAATTACAAGCTCTGATCATGCAATCTAGGGTTCTTAGAAGAGTAAGAAGGTAAGGAAGCTTTGCGGGTAAGTAAGTACAGGCATACAAGTTTTAAACAACATCTGTGTAAAATTTCACTTTGTGCCAAGTGCCTGAAGAGCTAGATGCGAGTTTGTTGCATGCTTGCTAAAGTTGGACTGCTGATACTATTTTGTTTGTGATGTATTTAAAGTAGTGAAACCTTTCCTTAAGACTCATGTGTCCTTCCAAAGGGCACCTAGTGAATAGGCTAAACGCTTGGCATGCTTTCATCCTGGCTGCGCAATCTGGCAAAGGCTATGGGTAGCTGGGTCCACAGTTGGAAAATGCAGCTCTCCCCCTTTTCCCAGATGAGATTCTTAACAGTACTCTTTAGTTTGGCAGTCGATCACATCTATCAAGATACAGTTGCCTTTGGCCAGGCCTATGGGATCTCTGCAAAGCTTTCCTCAGTCACAAATCATTTCTTCGTTCAGTATGTCACTTGACATCTTTGGTGTTATAAATTAGTTCAAGAGCTTGGACACACATTTCACCTCCTCACCAAGGGCTCAGTTCTCATGTTTTCTGAAGTTATTTATTTTTGCTTTAGGGGACAAAGCAGTTTTACTCTCCTACTGCGCTATCAAGTCCCTTTGAGCCAAACACCTGCTTTTCTTTAGAAAGAATGATGGGGAAATACCTCTTTAAAAGCCACTATTTATCTACTTTCTTAATTTACAAAAATTCCCTGATTACTCAGATCCCCAGAGACTTGGTTAAAAGGTGTAGCAGACCAAAGTCAAAAAGAAAAGGCCTTTCTCTTGCCACAACAGGGACAGAGCCATGGCAATGTGCCCTCAAGTTTACAGAACCTTATTGTCTCCTGGAGTCAAAATCCAGAAGCAGGTGATCTCCACTAAGAAAACAATAGGTCACTTGGTATCTGTGAACTCCAGCCTTAGGAGACTTTGCTGGACAATGTCTGCAAGTCGGAAGCTAACTGAGACACACTGAATGTTACTTCACCTTACAGGCTCCAGTCTTCTCATCCAGAAACTTCCCCTCAAGCTGAACATAGAGATGGCTATGCTTGTTAGGAAGCACCCAGGATATTCACGGAGTCTTTGACCTGTCATGATTTCACGCTGCTTCACCATTTTCTCTTCTCTGACAAATCTGGAGAAAGGTGTCACAAAGTTTTATTCTTACTCTTAGCTATGACTTTCATAAGGGCTTAAGAGTGTTAAGCATCGAAATCTTTAATTCTTAATTCTCTTATTGTTTTTGAGAATCATATCCTCAGTTCTTCTTTTTCCACAGGCTTTAAGGTGACCATTTGCAAGCATAATGTGACTGTGCTGCATGGTGTTGCCGCAATTTCTGGGTACACCAGATCCTTCTGTCCTTCTAGCACGAGTTGGTGTCTTTCGGTGCCACAGGGAAGAGCTGCTATTGTTGGTACATCTGAGCCCTGACACAGCACCAGAAATTTTATGTAACAGATGATGTTGTGTGGGCTAGCAAGTAAGGAGCACAAAGAGTCCAAATGAACGTATAACAGACTTAACTGCAATTAAATTAGTTGTGACCTTCAATTACTTTTTTATTGTATCAGTGCCTTCAAAGCTCAGTCACAGACTAAAGCTGTATTGTACTGTACAAACACATAGAGAAAAAAATAGTTCTTGCTACCAAATAGCTTAGCCTTGGCTCATCTCGCTTATAGCTTATGATTTTGATCTAAAATGTGCAGAATAGTCTAATTTGTTTCTAGTCTGACCTTCTAAGACCAGCATAGGATGGGGACATGACTGTAGCAGTGACTCCTATGCCTACAGCTGATCCACAGCACTTCAAGCAAAAGTTTGTGTCTGCCCAGTTTTGGCCTTGGCAAGTGGCCTGTGGCCCACGAGCCATAGCCGAGCCCCGCCACTGCTACCTTCACACGGCTTTCAGCATCTTCCTAAAACAAGTCCTTGCTGAGGCGAGGTTATTGCATCTCTTTCTGCTTTGCCCTCTGGGCTGCTGTACACTCAGCTGTCGGGTGAAATAACGAACGCAGTATCACCTTCGGATTGGATCTTTTCCTTCCAACTCAGTCCAGATTTGGGAAAGTATCTAGGAGTCACAGGAATAAGAACACCTATTGAGAAATTACCTTAACTAAAGTTGGTTTTGTCTTGTGTTTTGTTTTGTTTTTCCTGCATGGTAATGTGCAAATTCTGGTCAGAAGTGCCTAGTCCTAGTATATGCAAGGTTCAGATGTGGGTCTTGGATCAGGGTGATTTAGAGCAAGGACTGAGGCTTGGTTCTTCCTACCATAAGTAAATATCCTAACCTGGATGCTACTGACAACCGTGTGGGGAAGTTTTTGCATTATTCTCTATTGAAGATACTGTACGTTGTATAAGAATGAATATTTATTGCATGAGCAGAAGAGGCAGATTGACTCTATAGAGCTGTTTTAGAGTTTAGTGGTAAGAACAGGACAGGGTTTTCTGTTTGAGCGCTGTGTTCAGATCACTGCCTTTCAAGAGGGGCAGGGACCCCTTTAAGCCTTTCAATGCCCTAAGTGCTAGGCTTCCTCTCTTCCAGCATTCAGGTGGGGACAGAGAATGAAATAAAACCCCAAAAGATCTTAATCTGGAATCCTTTACAGATACAGTGAAGAACCAGAAAGTACGTTACAAATAACAGTGTATTGGTATTGGAATGAGAGAGTTGTGGAAAGGACAAATATTCATTATTTACTCTTTTGTGTATTTTCTAGCTCAGCTGAAATGTGTTTTCAACTTGGTTTCAGATATCACACTATATTATAGCGTATGTATACAGGAAATTTCATGTATAGAGTATAGTGTATCTCTCAACTATATACTTAGACACTATTTCATGAGCAGTAGAACATAGTTATACTTAGAAATATTTTCCATAATGGCAACTTTGACATCTTATGTAACTTAAAATATAAAATAGTTCAAGACACAATTGCACACCTAAATGGAAAAGCAACTGCATAGCAGAATATAATATTTATTATGAATTGTATGCAATTTTACAGGGCACTACGGTTTTATAACATTTCTAGTAACCAAAGATATTTGCTCCCATTTGCACTCCATGGTTATATTGGAGCAGTGTCTTGTAGTTAGCGTATCCCTTTTATGCAAACAAATAAACTAGGCTTTTACAGAGAACTGCAAAATCAGTTGTGTCTGGTGAAACTAGTTTAGCTGTGGAAATACTTGACAAGTAACCCCATAGACTGTAATGTGATTGTGAATGGCAAGAAATCGTAAAGTCTCATGAAATGTGAAAAATTATATACCTTTTCTTTTCATTTTCCTTTCTAACTCCTTGAAAACGTTAATTGAAGCTTGACCAAAAGTTTCTAGCGAGTGTGTGAGGGTGGTCCAGAGGCCAGATCTTGGATGCATTAGGGAAATCCTTTGTCTGTGCTTCTGTAGGCAGAGGGAAGCTTGTGCACAAGGGAGGGTTCTTGAGTTTTGAATCCATTTTTATTCAGGTAACATTTTAATTTGCTCTCTTCTCACTGGATTTGGTAAGGACTTGCCTCAGAATGGCCCAGTACAGATTAATTTTCAAAAATTACTACATTCAGAAAAACAGTAATTCTCAAGAGCAAACACATAATCTCATACACGAAACACACCTTGGGTTTTATTCATTTCTCACTGACATAAGGTGTAATTTAGTTGTCTAAAATGGAGTCATTCGTGATTTATCCCACAAAGGCTATTTTTAACACACACAACCAAATGACATTTAATTTTTTCACATTCACTCCCCAGTGTTGTTGTATACATCCTCGGTGGCGTTATTAAGTGGAGCTTTTCAAACAGACGAAGTATGTTACTTAATGTGGCTAAGTTGTAATGAAAGAAGAGATGGCTGTTTGCCAGTGAATGGTGTGTAGCTTGTAGAAGCATGTAATTACATAAATCACAAACATATGCAGAAGATGTTTTCTCTTTACGTTTAACTGGTGTTGCCTGGGGCTATAGCTGCTTGCAACTCTATTTAATTACCATAATTATTTTAAATGTGTATATCTGGGCAATCTTTGAGCTTTATGAGAATGTTATTCATACTTTATCAGTAAAAATCTAAAGGGTCCCATTCTTTCCCCAAAGGGGCTGCAGTAACCAGGTTTCTCCAGATTTCAGGCATAGGGTGTCTGTAATGTTTATATCTTTATTTTGAATTACAGGTTTTTAAAAAACTCGAGCCTCTGAAACTAATCAGATCTTGAAATCTCAGTAGACGCAATAATTTCCTGGTAGGAAATTAAGCATTGTACATTGTTTGTGGAAAGAAAGTACCTGGAGAGGTCCTGATTAGCTTCTTTTACGTCTTAATTTGCTGACTGTGTAAATGTTGTTTGGCCAAACAGATTGACAAGTGTCTAGGAAAGGTATTGACTGTGTTAAAACGGATACTTCCTATGGGAAATGTCAAAAAAACTTGACAGACTAGCTGGGATTTTCCAGTTAATTTTCTCAAGCAGTCAAATATGTTAGAGTGGGGCATTTTTTAAATCCTCTTTTGTGCTAGTGTAAACCTGATTCAAATAACTGATGTTAATGGAGTTGCTCCAGAAATACCACAGGATAACACAGGCTTTTGATTCTTCTCTCATTTATGTCAGTTTTATGTTGACTTCATGCCATTGATATTGGTCGAGTTACTTGTGGCTCAGAGCAGCACAAATGAGAAAAGACCTGAGTCCTGATATATAGAATGACTGGCCAATGTAGACACGCCCTAGCTAATGTAAATTGGTGAGTATAGAAGTCCTCCAGCTTGAATACATTGGAAGTGGTAAGACCCTCAGGAATAAGAAATCCGATAGCTAAATAACTTCAAAAGACCAAGCAGTAGGAACCATAAGCAACTGTCACACATAACTGATGAAGAATACTTATGAGGACAGATACAGAATCCCTACGCACTGAAAGACCAAGAAAGGCAGGTTTTGTGAGAAAAGGGTAGTATAATTTATTAGTTTAACTCTGCATTTATAAAAATACATGGTTTTGGACAAATGAGCCCTTCCTATGTTACAAAAAAAACCCCAACTTGGTCAAACACCTGAATGCAAAGATAGTCAAGTTGCAAAGGTTTCATGTTCTGGTAAAATAAAAAAGTAGTAATTATTAGCAATTTTAGAAGTCCAGTTCTAGAAATAAGGTAAATATAAGTAAATACCCAATGGAGAATCAGACTGAGCAAACACAGTACTTTTACATTATTCAGTGTCAGGGAAATAGATGATAGTTTGCACCTTGTCTTTTTTGTCAAGTACTATAGTTAACCTTGCAAGTGATGCCTCCTTAAAGAGCTTTTGTAAGTCATGAGATCGTTTTTTTTTGATTATGATGTGACATGCCAGCTGTAGATCATATGTGCAGTTTTGTGACATGTCTTAGTCTTTTCTTCCACCACCCAAGAGGCAACATACACAAAGCATTATTGTCAGAGATCAGTTACTACAATCTCTTGTGGAAAAAAAAAAAAAAGAGTAAAAAAAAAAATTGCAAGCCTCCGGAATGCCAGGGAACAATGCACTTTCCACATCAGAGACTCGTTTGTTTAATAACCACAAATTATTTCAGGTAATTTGGCACCAATTTAATTGCACCCACAAGAATGTCCTCAACAACAACAACAAAAAGAAGAAACAAAAGAACCACCCCTACTACCAACCCTGTCAGGATGAGCTGAAGGCAGAGTTTCCATTCATTAAATTATGATTAGCCTTGCTAATACCTTGTCTATCAAATCCCCATACTGTGCTGCAGACGCACCAAAGGGCAACATATATGTGATGTTTTGAAAAGGAAGCTGATGGAAAGTGATACTTTTCCCACACATTAGAATGACAATAAATTCCTTCAGATGAAGGTGCACACTAAAAGTCATAAAAAATGCAGATCATGAGCAGCTGAAATTAAAATCCAGCCAAGGCATTGTTAGCTAATGTCTTTCATTAAAACAAAGAGCATGAGGACAAACACAATATTCACTGACTTTCAGGAGCAATTAATCTGGATGTGTAGTTACATTTTGTTCTGTTCTTTTTTGTTTCACGTATTTCCAAATCACTGTGTGATTGAAAGATTCTGATGCTAACATTAATGTACCATCCCTGTAGTATCGGCTTCTACACCAAGGTTGATATATGCCCTGTCAGTAGATTACAAAGCTCTTTGCTGAATAGCAGAAGAATGTGGGAATGGGAAATCCCCCTAGTTTTGCCTCTGGGAAGAATATACCTTGGTAATTTCAAACAGTGAAACTGAACACAGGCATTTGGAAGATTCATTTTAAAAGCTGATACTGGAGAGCTGGTGTGAAATTCCATTCAAGTGTTTTGGGTTCTCTCCAGCATGATGGAGAAACTTCCTTCTGGACTCCCTGGAATGCATTTACCTCCAACTGACCAAAGGTAGTGCCACAGAAAGAAGAGATCTTTATAAAAAAGCCTTTATATTTTCTCCTCATAAAAGCCATATTCACTATGGCTTTTTTCACAGTGAGTTTTTTGCCTTCCATGGAGCAAAGAAGAGCCTACAGGCCAAATTTTGATACAAAGTCCCTGACTAAATATAAGAAAAGAATATCAAGCAAATTGAGTCGGTGTGGGTTTTTTTTCCCTTAAAACCTGGTCATCATTTTGTTTGTACTTGATCAAGGATTCCTTAATATAAAATGAAAATGTTCAATTCCAAGTTAGGAGGAGATGATGGTCTATGTAATAGGTTCATTGTTCTCAGTCTACCTGCTGTCCATGACTCCAGCTTTGTTTCAAAAAGCTATTTCGGCTTTAATTGTTACATGCTCTAGAAAGTATATCTCAATATGTATTTCCTTTCTCTTTGAGTGTGCTGCAGGCAATTGGATCTGATTTTTTTTTTTTTAATTCTTATTCTTTATCATTGTATCTTTTCAGTCAGGCCTATCAGTGACTAGCTACATAAATACTGCTCCAATTAAACAGAAACTCTCAAATCTCTAAGCGATAAGAATTTTGTACTATAGATCACTTGGAACAGTTTCGGCTTGAATTTCATTCATTTTTCAAAGGATTTCTTTGTTTGGTGACTGAAACTGCTGCATGATTGGTGGGAGGGAGAGAGGAGTAAAAATAGGTTCTGCATGTTAATAATAATTAGATGACATCTGTGAGATGAAATGTTACAGCATGAATTACCTAACTTCATTTGACTTTGAACTCCACCAGATTGTTGTAAAGTTTGCAAAACATTTGATCATCTCTTAGGAATACATGGTAAATTCTCCGTCTTCGTTATACCCATGCTATGAAGGGCTGTAGTACTTGAGACATGAAGTGAAAGGGGCTGGATGTGATTACAAATTGAACTGTAATGTAATCTGGGCTTTTCCAGTCAAGTTTTCCAGTGAAAGTTGAGGCTGGCTAAGGATTTCTTTCCTGTGCGCTGCCCTAAGGATCCATTCTGTTTCTTCAGGGCTCCTTGGCAAGAGGCTTGCAGATATTTAAAACCCCTAATTAATGCCAGGTATTTCACTTTGCTTTTATTTTTAAAACATGAAAAAAATAATCACTTAGCCAAAGAAAAAACAAATATTTTCCATTTGTCATTCATTACAGATGTCAGACAGCCATAAATATAGAAATGGTCAGCTGCAGGTGTAACCTAGTTCTGTTGTGTAATGCACACTCTGTTCCTATAACATTACTAAAAATGGTCTGTCTGGCTAATAAATAGCACTACCATTACATAGTAAAAGGTGAAAATTGATGTGAATGTTGCTGGTGAGTTAGCTACATTAACAAGCCAATCATGTAGTATTAGCAGTTATAATGGGGAAAAGCATAAACTTTTAAGAGCTTCTGCAAAACTTTCAGTCCTGTCAATGTTGGGAATTTAAAATCAGTGCTGTCCAGTAACTTTATTTCTTTAAAATTAGGAAGAAAAACATGGAGGAATTTCTTGAATAAAGTCACTGACATCTGCATCTTAAAAAAAAAAAAAAAAAAAAAAAAAAAAAAATAAAAATTTGGGCAAACCCTAAAAAAAAAAAAAAAAAAAAAAAAAAAAAAAATTAAAATTTGGGTCCAACCTCCATATATCACTATTATCTCAGATGCTCTGCTGGTAAAGCTCTGTTGCGTCCATCAAAGGTTCTGGCCCATGTACGATAACCTTTGATAGCTAACTGATAGAGAACTGATAACCCTTTACTGATAGCAAAACCTTTCCCACACCCAGAGCAAGAAGAGAGCACAATCTAAAATGGCAGTAAGTGAGTGAAGGGAGACAATAAACAAACAAAAGACTAATTGATAAGAAATCAATTCTGTTGATTCAGTCAGAAGACTGCTTAGACACAGAGCTATGTCTGACCAACAGCCCATCTGGCCCTGTGTCCTCTCGCTGAGGTTGCATGGCACTTTGGGAAAAATTCAAGACCAGACCATAAAACCTATGTTTCCTCCCCAGAGCTTCCTTCCAGATTGTGTCAGCAGTTGAGGGAGTTTCTGAAACAGATTTGTCTTGACCATTGCACAGGTAGTAACCAGGACTGGTTCTGTCATCTCCAAATTGTCTAATCATCTCTGAATTCACTTCAGTCTCTACAGCATCCAGTGTCATTGAGTAGCATGGTTTAGTTGTGTACTGTGTGAAGTGCAGCGTGCTGAGAGTCATAGCCTTTGCCAGGACGGTTCTTAGGTCCCATTTGTATGTCCCCAAAGAATTACTGTTGTGTGTAGTCCTAGAACAGCTTCCTCTCTATCCTGCACATCTGGGGAGAAACCGCATGCAGTCTGGCCCAAGATGATAAGTAGGATCATGGGAATCTGCCTGATTAGTAACATATTTTGTGGGTTGTTTATGTTTGAGTCAAATGTATTAATTCCCCTTCTCTGTCTTCCTCCCATTCTTCTAATTTTATTCTTGGCTGCAGAAAAATCACTAAAGAAAAATGTACCTTGAAAGACAGATTGTTATGCTTGGCAATGCTTTATTATGTTGCTGTGCCTCAACATCATATTTGATCTGAACTTATTTCTAGGAGATAAGTAGATTAAAAGGAAATTAATTGCAAATACTTCTATTTCATGTATCAGTTAGTAACACACATCAGAGGGTAAAAATTAAGACAGATGTCTATCGGCTAGAAATGCAAGTCTGCTCTCAAATCTAGTGCTATGAGTTCCTGTGGAAAACTTCACAGTGATATGACACTCCTAACCTGCCTAAACAAGAGCATTTGGAAGAACTGATTTGTCATTTTATTCTGTCCTATAATTCAGAAATTATTTCAATGAAAACCTTCTATTTTACAAAGTCAAGTGCCTATGAATTTGTATTATAACTGTACTTTTAGTTGCAGTTGTCGTGGTTTAGCCCCAGCTGGCAGCTAAGCAACACGCAGCCACTAGCTCATTCCCCCACGGTGGGACAGTGGAGAGAATCGGCATAGTAAAAGTGAGGAAACCCACAGGGTTGAGATAAAGACAGTTTAACAGGTAAAGCAAAAGCCGTGCACACAAGAAAAGCAAAACAAGGGATTCATTCACCACTCCCCATGGGCAGGCAGGTGTTCAGCCATCTCCAGGGAAGCAGGGCTCTGTCACGTGTAATGGTTACTTGGGAAGACAGACGCCATCACTCCCGACGTCCCTCCACCCCTTCCTGCTTCTTCGCCCCAGCTTTATATACTGAGCATGACGTTGTATGGTATGGAATATCCCTGTGGCCAGCCTTCCTCAGCTGTCCTGGCTGTGCCCCCTCCCAGCTTCCTGTGCACTCCCCGACTTCTTGCTGGCAGCCCAGCATGAGAAGCTGGACTGTCCTTGACTACTTAGCAACAACTCCAAACATCAGCACGTTATGAACATTTTCTCATCCCAAATCCAAAACACAGCCTCACACTGGCTTCTGTGAAGAAAATTAACTATACTGGTTGAAACCAGGACAGCAGTCTATCAAGTACAACACTAGATGCATGCTGTGAAGAGGGGAAGGAGGAGGGAATTGAATTATTACATGTTTGTAAACTAGTATTAAATTCTGATCTCAGTCAAATTAATGTCAAAGCTGGGAGTTCAATGGGAGCTGAATAAACCCTAAAGATGTTTTGTTATCGCTTCCACTTGTGACCAACAAGCGAACAGGCAAGTTCAAAAATTTTTTGTTTCTAGTATTTCTGCAGCTTTGAAACATCCTGGTTTGGTTGGGAGCGCTGCTGCCCGAGACCTATCAACAGTTTCCAAGCCGCGGGTCCAGAATATGTTGATGCAGGTCAGGAACGGACACCCAGCAGGTTAGACTGTCTTATTCCCCCCATGCTCATGTTCACATGGGGTTCGATTCTTACAGGCTTTAAACAAGTGGAAGAGGCGGCGGTGGCATTTTTCATGCCAAGCACAGGCAGCGCAGCACCCGCTAAGGAAGGCAATGTAATCCAGAGCAGAATTTGCTGTCTGTGGGTTTAACAGTTGGCTTGGGAAATGGCTGTGATTTTACAAGCCAGCTTTACTAAACCAGACAAAACTGCTCTTGGTGGTCTCTGCTTTGAGTAGCATTTTAAAGCTGTTGAATTTCCGTGGTTAGTTTTAGCATGCTCCTCCTGTGAAACCCACGTGAAATGCTACAAGGAGGTATCACCCTGGAAAGAAAGGATGGGTGCCACAAGGAGACAGGGTTAGAAGTGCCCCAGAGGGGCAAGGTCCTGTAGGAACTGCGGTTTCTTGCACTATCCTCTCTGATGACTGAGGTGAGGCTGTAAGTCTTTCAAGAAAGCAGATTGCAGGGAAACGGCTTGTCATTTTTCCAGTGCTAATGTTACCCAAAGTTAAAATATTTGATAATTACCCATCCCTGCTCAAAATGCAAATGTCTGTGAAAGGTTACTGAAGAGAATGACACAAAGCTAAAATGGCTTGGCACTGTGAAAGAGGGGGAAAGAAAGCATACCACAGATGCATTAGTGATTCTATGCCTCCTCTTATATTCTGGACTTTGTAGCAGTCACAGAAACAATCTACTGTTATATTTAGGAAGGAAGAAAGCTATAAATCATAGCGAAGTTAGTTCATAATTCCTACGAAGTGTACCTAAGAGTTATCACTGTCCTAAACAAACTTCCACTCTAGATAACTGTATTCCACAAATGGTGCTCCCAAATTCAGTCTTCAGTTATAATTGAAATGGCAGGAAACACCCCAGAGAAAACACCATTTTTATATCTGTATGAATTATAAAGTAGTTTTAGAATCATTTAAGAAATAGCTGCCGACTGGCTCAAAAATAGAAGGTGAAAATAGACACAAGAATTGTTGTTATGTTAGACAGATGGCTTTTGCAAAAACCTGCGTTAGACAATATCTATGTGAATAGTGAGGTAACAGAGTATTTTTCATCGATGTGTCATCTCCACATTCTTGATCTTTTCACTAACTTTTGAATAGCCTTTTTTTTCCCAGAAAAAGAGTAGGAGTCTGCCACAGAGAAAAGAGGAAGAAGTTGAGAGTGAAATACTATTTTCTAAAACAAGTTAGTGAAAATAGAAATGGAAAACAGGCAAGTGGGAAAGAGATAGGGCCATTAAAAAGTCAGAGAGGAGAAAAAAAAAGCAGTGAAAGGGAAAATGAAAGGAGAGAGAATGGTGGAAGAGCTGACGGGCAGGTAAAATGAAGTATCAATAAAAAGATTACAAAGAAGGGTCAAAAAGGTAGTAACAAAGAGAAAAAAGATAGAAAAATAATCACAGGCAGATGTGAAAGAGAAAATAAAAGGATATAAACCCAACTAAAAACAGGAGATGGAAGGAGATCTAAAGACAGGAAACAGGAAAACGTGGGAAAGAAACAAGAGATAGTGGTATTTAATTAACACATGTTACTACCTTCCATCAGAGGGAAGTAAACTCAGGCCAGTCGTGCCAGTTAGGGCTACAGAATGGGAATAGAGGAGCAATGTCTTTTTCCCCATTTTTAAACATTGTTCAAACCCTTTTTAGCCAAGGATGAGCATAAAGAGGGCCAAGAGAAAGTGTTTAAAATGCGTAATGTGTGTCTGAAAGTGAAAGGCAGATACTAGTGGCGGCCCCGTCTGAGGAGGTCCCCATCAAGAGCAGCAGGCACGGTATGGGCACTGACATCCCTAAATCATTCTGCCATTCTAACCTTCGCTTCCAGCACTTGTAGTGCTTACCCTTATTACAGTATATTTTACAGAACAAATGGCCAGCTGGGGTTGTGAGGCCTTATGTTGCTTTATATGGCTGCAGAGGGTTATAAACAACCCTAATACTTAATATTCTGGCTTTGCGGGGGGGAGACCCATCTCTGTCATGACAAGGTGCATCAGTCTGAACCAGACAGCAAGCTATCAGATGCAGGCAGCCACCATAAACCAGACTCTTTTCCCTCTATTTTGAAGCTCATATTTTTGTGTACAGAAGTCTAGCATTGGTGTGGTCACTGCTTCAAATTATTTTCTGTAGGCAGTTTTAATGAGTAACCTTTTAAAATGCAAATTGCAAGCTCTTCAGTGAATGTAAGCTGGTGGGCAAATTTTGTGCTGAAGTGTATTACAATTAGACTCCTGCCCTGGAGTGATGGGGACACAGTGGGGTATGCCGGTGGCAGGTTTTCCTGGTGAAGATGGAGCAGAGAGTCCTTCATAGAGCCATGAGGGTCACACCTGCAGCCTAAGGAAGGGCAAAATCATGGACCCACTTTGCTGAGCATTAATTACCTTTGACTTCCAACAGGCAGTGGCCAGGAGAAGGGTAGTTTTTATAGGTCTGAATTAAAAGATAGCCTTTTATCATCCATAGAGCTTGAAAGCCTTTGCCAGTTCTCTTCCTTTTTTTTTTTTTTTTTTCTTTTTTTTTTTTTTTTCTCCCTCCTTCCTTCAAGAAGGCTCAGAAGACTTGGACTCATGGGCCGGTTCCAGACTATGGCAGCCAATGGGAGCATCAACACCAGCACCAAAAAGCTCAGCCCTTATAATGGTAGGTGAAGTCTCCTGATTAGTAGAGGGGAAATCCGTAGGAGACTGAAACCTTTTTTTCCTTGGGCCAAGAGGAAGTCTCCATCCACATCTGGAATATTTCTAATGTGCAACCCAAACATAATAAAGGTGTGAAGGCTAAAAATGGGAAACACCTACCACAGCTCCAACAGCCAAAGCAAACAGAAAAGAGCTCAGTAGTTATGGCTGCAAATAGCTTGTTCCTCAGTCCTTTTCATATTTCACTGGCATCCTCACAGACACTGGCCCATGTACATAGAAAACCCCAAATGGGCTTTAAAACTAACCTAGACAAGAAAAACAAAAGCCTTATGGATCGGAGGCAGCTGCCTGGCCCTAGATCCTGTAGCTACCTTAACATATTTTGCTTTTCCTGTTGCTTTTTTCTATGTTTGTTTGATTTGGGAGGAGGAGTATTTTTTTGTTTCGTCCTTTCCTATTCTTTTGTCTAGTTTTTCCAAACTACCAAACAAAAAGTTGGATCATCAGTTTTGTTTTACTCTATTTTATAGACCACTGAGAGAAGCTATAAAAATTAAATTAATTTTTCAGATTCTCATTTAAATGCTAAAAGAAAAAACAACGAGAATTAATGTGGGCAATGATGTGATTTTTCCAGCAGCATTATAATTGTTAGGGAGAGTATTAGACTACTGCTTGATTAAATAGCTCAAATTTACTGTGATTCATTATTTTCTAAGACAATCTTGACAACAAATGGATTCTGTTTTTACTATTCTCTCAACATTTCTAGCAATAACCTCTTTACTACATTTACGCCTAGAAAAAAGAAATGAGAAGTTGAAGTTAGGGCTCTTACCTTGATCTGATCAGTAGAAAGATGCTTGAGGATTTGTCTACTCACTTGAACAAAAAACTGAAGTGAGACCTACCTTGCAACCATGTTCAAACCACGTAAAATCTATCCAGGTGCTGGCTGTCGCCAAGAATTTGAATGCATTCAGAAGAAAAATGCAGTTTCTCACAGAAAGACTGACAGTGCAGCATCAATCCACTCTCTTCTGTCCTTACCCCTTTGTATCTGCAAACGCGTGCGAGGATGTTATCTTGCTGCTCGCATGTATTATTAGAGCCCCTGGCTACAGCGCTGCCAGTTTGTCTAAAAATGACTTCTTGAACATAATTCAGGTACTGGGGACCTCATTTTTTGCATTGCCCGTTTAACTCCAAGTTCAAATATTACTAAGCACACAAGCCTCTGAAAAGAAGTCAGCATGTTTACCTCATTAAATAGATTTCACTAATGAAAATGGCACCCAGATTGCATTTGGGTGCAGGTTTGGAAGTAGGAAGTTTTCTTCAACTTGATTTCACTTGGCTAAACTAAAAAGTAATCACGCAGATTCCCCTAACTTTGAAGTCCGTATGGAGCTGTAAAAATCATGCTTTGCTTTAAAAGATCCTTGCTCTGAGCCACAAACTTCTTTTTGGTGCGTACTGGCACCTCAAACCAGCAAGTGCTGAGCTCTGCAGGGCTGATCCAGAAAAACATTCGTGTAAATGTTTGAATCCAGGTCCTGTTGAAGGGCCAGTTCCTGAAAACATGAGGCTAATCACACATTCAACTACTTCATTGGATCGAGACCAGGGCACGAGGTCTCGGAGATGGACGTGTCCGTGCCGTGCTCACAAACGTCTGCACCTGGCGGTGAGGCCGGCTTTGCTTACAGGCTCCGCGCTCCCCGCGGCTATTTTAGGACAGGTTAGGGACCAGCACCGGGGCTGGGGGGGAGGTTATTATGTGAAAAAAGGTCAGAAGTTTGCCTGCTTGCTCAAGCCAGCAAAATCTGGTTTTAATCTGTGAAAACACACCAAAACACCCTTCTTTGAGAAAAAGGTATGTTGTATTTTTCCTGACCGCCCTGTTCCCCAGTGGCAAGTTTCTCATTCGAAATCACATCCGCAGCTTTGTTTAGGGGATTTCGCAGAAGGATTCGCGTGGGTTAGCGCGGGGAGGGAGCGCTGCCGTGCGCAGAAGCGCAGGGCCCATTAAAGCGCGCGAGGCTCCGGTGGTTCCCCTCCCCGGCCGCTAGGAAGTTTGTTTGCAGGCTGCAGCCTGGAAAAGAGGGGCTGTGGCCCATCTGCAGCCCGTATGCGGGAATTAATTTCCAACATAGCCGCAGGAGCGTGGGTCCAGCGGACCCTCCCCTAACCCCCTCTCAGAGCCCCCTCCAAGCTGACCTAATTGGAGCCGGAGCACAGGCCACCGAGCGCCGCGGTGTCGCGGAGCGGGGGGCTCGGCTGCGCTGCTGACCCTCCGAGGTCTCCCGACATTCCCTCCCTCCTCGGCGTAACCGTGGGGTTAAACGG
>NW_010546783.1:0-15602 GCF_000687285.1 Phaethon lepturus
ATTTGATCTCTGCACTCCCCTTTTCCATGCCGCAGGCTACAGGCTCTCCTGTGTCTTTTGGGGATAGGGAAGATAGCGCTAGGTAACCATGTGAAAAAGAATGAGCAGATTTGACTGTTCTGGTTGTGTGAGCACAGCATTCATCAGGTTCCTGATGTCACTCTGGCAGTGTTGTTTTTAAATTCCTTTTTGACTTCTGTCCCTGATGCATCTCTATTAATTGTAGATTCTGATTTATTTTGGTTTTCTTTTCTTTTCTCCTCCTCAACTAGCACTTGAAATGCATCTAAGTAGGACACATCTGAATTCTAGATGCTCGTTTCTATAATTGTGTGTTAAAGTGCTGTTAAATATGGCAGCCTGAAGCAGGCCCCTCCATAGTTAATGAGTATATGGGCTTCCTAATGAGTATATGGGCTTCCATAGTCTTGTTTTTTTTTCCCCTGGAATATTAATGTGTGTCCCAGAGAGTAAACCAGTCTAGGGTTGATTATTAGGAATTTGCAAACAGATTTTATTGTTTTCCTGTCTTCAGTTAGACTTTAAAAAACAACTTCCTAAGTCTTGTATTTCTTGAGTTGCAGGTATTTGTAGGTCTTACTGTAATAAATGGAATGTTCGACTAGCATTGCAACTAGTTGATATTCAGTTGAAGCCTCACATCTGTTCTGGGTTTTTCCAATAATTTATTAAAAAGGTATTTCATTGATTAGAATCATAATTGGCTTAGGCTTGTTAAACTTGGTATGTAATCTGTATTTTTATATTTACATTCTAGCTGTCATTCTCTGATTCTTTTCAACTCATCGTTCTTAAAATCCAGAGTCCTTCACCTATAAAAATTTTGGGAGGAAATATTTGTAGACTGAGTTCAGTCCCTAGACTGTCAACTGAGCTGTAGTGGACATGAACCTTAGAATTTGTAATAGCTTGTGGTTTTAATCAGGTGAGCTGGTTTAACAGTTGAATTTTGCAGGTTTAGCAAAACAATAGTGTTGTGACTTGAGAATGAATGTATTGAGTCAAACCAATGGTAGCCTGCTATCGTCCCTCCACTGGCCAGTTGTAGGTGCCTTAGGAAGAGTCTAAGAAAAGAACAAGTCAGAGGTGGTCCCCATGCCTGCAGCAACTTTTGGGTCAGGTGCTTTCTGAGCCATGGGTAGTGACGTCTTATTTTATAGCTGCCAGTGGTTATTTCTTCTGAGAATTGGACAGAACTTGAAATAATTGATTAAAATATTTCTACAAAGTAACTATAATTCCACTATATGTACGGTTGTTGTGGAGGGTTTTTTTTTAGTGGCCAAATGAGTCAGTTCTCACAGGTATCAGTAACTTGAAAAGCACATGTTAGCTGTACCTTGTCTGTCAAAGTAAGATTCAGTGGTGAAGAGAGGTTGTCTTCCTGCTTTGAGCGTATTATTTCCTTCTGTGGTCCTAGACAGTAAAGTTGAAGGGATTTTGCTAAAATGGCAGATCTGAACTAAACAAAAGCTAGTACAAAGCTGTACGCATTTAACATCTTTCTTTGGTCTGGGTGATTCCCAGAAACTTCATTACTTGGTTATTAGTGTACATGTAAGAACTCGTATATTTTCATACAGCTACTTATAGATATTTCCATATGTGTCCAGGAGGACTTGAGAGAAAACATATTAGTTTGGAGGAAAACATGTTTTAAAGCAAATTTAGTTAATTTCTGCTGTCGTTTGGATCAAGACTTTGCCCTGTTGAAGCCACTGAACTCATCTGCTTCTTACAGGAAAATCTGAGTTGTTTATGTTTAATGGCCACATCAGTATTTTTGACTTACTAGCACTTGGAATGTCTTAATTTCCTTGAATACACAGGGGACACCTAAGTGTTAACCTGATCAAAAAGAGGAGTTAGGGAGGCAGGAGGGCAACTGATAGAGGTTATCAAAACACAGACTAGAATCTGCAAAAATATTTCAGTTTGCATTGCTTTGAGTTTACTTCTGTAGGAATTAGACAACCAAATTGGAGCAGAAGGCATAATTGTTTTGTGCATCTGGGCCATTAGTTAAACTTCAAATGCGATCTGCATGAAGCATAATTCTCCTAAGCTTGTATTCTGTCCCAGTATGCTCTTGTGCTGTACAGCTCCCTTCAGAATGTTTAAATTTTCTAATTCTCTGTTGTTGTTTGGTGCATTTTCTGAGTCTGCCCACAGCAGCCCTCACTTCCTGATGGCAACTGGACTATGTCCCACAACGTCGCCGTGCAAAAATCTAGAATGTGCTGCAGGTGCTGGATTCAGTGGCAGAGGTGACTATAAATGTCACCTGTTAATGGAAAGCATGGCTGACACTAAAATGCTGAAAATTGGTTACATGGAACACTTCTATTCCTTTGGCCCTGTGCCTCTGAGTAAGGCCTTCAGAGTTTGATCTACTTTGAATAAGAGATGATTTATGACTATTTGTCAACTGAATGAGGCAAAATAGTTGGGTTGCATTCATTCCAGATCTCAGTTCTGGACGTCTTGGAGATTTTTTCTTTTGTGTTTTACAGGAATACTTACTGTCAGGCGCTGACATAATTGAAACTAACACTTTCAGCAGCACCCGAGTTGCACAAGCTGACTATGGCCTTGAGCATTTGGTAAGAATGCTAAACTATTTATGTATTAAAATGTTAATCAAGATTTCTGTCGTAGCAGCCAAGATTAGCTTAGTCCCACAGTCCATTGGTATTGCGTTTATCGACTGCATGCTGTCTCTAGAGCCATGTGATGGGCTTGTAGCTCATTTCCACTGCTGCAGACGATTGTACTTGCTGTGTGTGACAGTCAGTGTGCCTCCTGTTGACGAAGGCACAAGCAATAATAATTTGTCCTAGATTTTGTTTGACCATTACCAGAATGTCTCAGTTCTGCGAACAGGGATGTTTTGCTTCATTCCTTCCAACTTACCAAATGCCACAATGGAACTGCTTTTTTCCTGGATGTTATTTGTGTATTGTTTGCACTGGTGTATGTAGAAGTCCCTTATTCTGTGTTAAGTGTTTTTTGAGAATTTGAGAAATAAGTGAACGAAAATACTTGGAAATAAGGTACTTGAATAAAAAGTGAATTTTAAAGTAGGTTAATTTTGTCCTCAAAGTCCTGTTCTTCAGCCTCTATTGACTGCAGTATGATTTAATTAGTACCTTACAGAATGGAATTTTATGATTAGCAGCTGTAGGCTGGGCCGTACGTGGGATGAGACCTGCCATGTAACTTTGTTGCTGAGATGTATAGAGCTGTTAATTCTGAAGTTTTGTAATAGTACTTATGTATATTTGTATGGCTTAGGGAGCCTTCAGAGTGTACTGCAACCTACTGCATGGAAGTGTTGTGTTTCTATGGGGATGAGCTATGCTGTACTGAAGTAAAGGCTACTCTTTAATTTTCTGTAATTGTTCTAGGCATATCGGTTAAACAGAGCTTCTGCACAGGTGGCCAGAAAAGCAGCAGATGATGTAACTGCTCAGACAGGTAAGCAATATTTATTTTAATTTGTTATTAATTTGTAGTTTTGATTGTCTTGCTACAATCTTTGAAGTGTTGCTAACTAGAGGATAGCTTGATGGTTTACATCACAGGGACATAACTTGCATATGTGCACACTTCATTTTAGGCACAGTAGCAATTTCACATCTCTACTCTTATTACACTAATTTCAGCATGTTTGCAGGATCCGATCCTTAGTGTGTTTTGCAGGATGCCTGCCTGTTTTAGACTGCAGGTGATGAACATCTTCCAGATGTGTTTTAGAGAAAACAAATTCGGTCGGGACTTTTATTTAGGTTTGTACGGCACAAGTCTTTATATTACAGAATTAAGATAGCTGATTGTAGGTAAATGTGGATTACCAGTTACTCCTAGTGTAAGTCTTGTGGTTTGACTTTACTCAGCAACTACTGGAATGTACCTAGTTATTTGACCATCATCTGTAAATGTGCAGTCTTTTACCTTCCGGGCTTTATGTGGGAGGGTTATAGCTCATTTCCACTGCTGTAGACAATGATGTCTTTCAAAGACAAGTAATTTCCACTTGTATTCTGGTATCAACCTGTGTTTCAAGCTAACAGTGCTCCTGCTGCTGTCCAGATAACACCTTACTGATGTGATTCATAGTATGCAATAAAAATTAAGATTTGAAATATACTTTAAAAAAAGAGTAGGGTTTTTTATGAACACATGCCAGAATATTCAAATCAGGCTATCTAGTGAAAAATTCCAGGACAGTTCTATGCTATGCATTTGAAGTAATTGAATGAAGCTTCTTGTGTCAGAGACAAATGATACTTAATTAATTGAGCCAATTGCCTTTTTGTAGATGTTCTGTCTTGTATGTATACACTGAACATGTTGTTGGATAGGATTAAAACAAAGAAGTCAGCTGTGCTGGGTAATCTTGTGCTGATCAAACTCTTGATTTCAGACAGGAGTTTCCTGTTTTATAGTTCTTCATCCCTGAATGACATGCATGTCTTGGTGTCCTTGGAGGTTTTTTACATTTACATGTCTGTCACTGTAAAACCAAAGGTAACCTGTTTTGAGGGGTTTTTTTTTGTTGTGCCCTCCCTTGTCTTGGTTTAGGAACTAGTAGATATGTTGCTGGAGCCATGGGTCCAACAAACAGGACACTCTCTGTGTCACCATCTGTGGAGAGACCGGATTACAGGAACATAAGTAAGTATTTATAAACATCAAGTTATTTAACTTAGGTGATGGTCTTGAAAGAGATACCTGCAGATGAAATTCACATCATTCCTGTTTTACAGCTTTTGATGAACTGGTTGAAGCCTATAAGGAGCAAGCCAAAGGACTTTTGGATGGAGGAGTTGATATCTTGTTAGTGGAAACCATATTTGACACAGCCAATGCCAAGGTGAGACTCCTGGTTAAAAAACAAACAAACAAAACCCCTAAAAAACTCTATTTGCTGTACTACCTAAGGAAATTCAGCATGGTACTTGTAAGATCTATCAGCAACTGCTCACTAAATAAATGAAAAGACTCTTCAGTCGATAGCAAACAGGTAGAATGTAAGGAGGTGATTTTTAATGATAAAGCAGGCTTTTCTAGAGTTTTCCCTTTGCCTTTTAGTATGTGCTGTTAGTATCTTTCTGTCTGTCTGTGCCAGCTGTCCTGTTATTCTCAGAAGCTGGTTAAAAACCAAACAAACAAAACCCCTAAAAAACTCAGTAATGTAAGTATTTGCTGTACTACCTAAGGAAATTCAGCATGGTACTTGTAAGATCTATCAGCAACTGCTCACTAAATAAATGAAAAGACTCTTCAGTCGATAGCAAACAGGTAGAATGTAAGGAGGTGATTTTTAATGATAAAACAGGCTTTTCTAGAGTTTTCCCTTTGCCTTTTAGTATGTGCTGTTAGTATCTTTCTGTCTGTCTGTGCCAGCTGTCCTGTTATTCTCAGAAGCTCTGCTGTATTGCAAAACATCTCCAAATGCATCTGAAGTTCGTATTTTTCAGCGTAAGCATGTCTGTCCAAAGGATGCTTGTGATGCACACTGGAGAGGGAGTGTATCTGATTGCAGGCATGGGAAGGTTTGTGAGACAGTCCTGTTAAAATGTGGGTTTTTTATGAATTCTGACACTCTGCCGCAATCAGCTTTAAAAAAGAAAAATTGGGAGTAGAGGATCAGAAGGGTAAAATAGGAGGAATAAAATGTTGAAATATGACACAGTTCATGTGATTTTTGACAACTTCTTTATCAAATAATTTCTTAGTGCAGGTGGTGGAGTTGTTAGGGTGCTTAAAACTGTCTTGCAATTTTACGTGGAAGTGTCTGGCTGGATGTGCACACAGCATTTCTTTAGGCTTTTGCTAGGGACTGATTAACATGTGTATAGTGGCATGACTGTCCTTTGGAGGTTTGACCAGTCACCATGGAGGTTTGACTAGGATCCTATAGTCTTAACATAGTGCTGAGCTCATGTTCACATGCAACTTTCACAGAATCATTAAGGTTGAAAAAGATGTTTAAGATCATCGAGTCCAACCATCAACCCAACACCACAATGCCCACAAAACCATGTCCTGAAGTGCCATGTCTACACGTTTTTTGAACACTTCCAGTGAGGGTGACTCCACCACCCTGCTGGGCACTTTCTTACCCTAAGGAGACAGGAATTTTCAAGACCTTCCAAGGGGTTGCTGCATTCTTTACTGTTAAAATTTGTGGCAGTTAGAATCCTTTCCAAACTGCACGTCTAAACAGATTCAAGGGTATTGAATGTGTACTGAGAATAGTACATACAATATGTTTGGGGTGGGGGTTGTGCTGCAGACATGAGGGAGAAGTACATGTTGATGTGATTTGGATTTCAGAATAGTCTTGGTCTTATTTGGTTACCCCATGGCATTTTCTTTCTACTTGTTACCAAAATGTGTTATTGAACACCTGGAAGATGTTAGGGATAAGGGTAAAAGTGCTTGAGTGTAGTAAGTTCTCACAGGCAATACGAGGTAGCAAGTTGCATAAACAGCCATAAAAAAAAAATTTAAAAAGGGGAAAACCCAACACAAACAAAAAACAACAAACAGAACAACTTCTGAAACATCCATTAATATTTTGCAACTTATTCTTCTATAGGCAGCTCTTTTTGCACTCCAAATGTTGTTTGAGGAAGAGTATGCTCCCCGACCCATATTTGTAAGTATATATTATTTATTTAATATTTTACATATACTTAAGCTTGATTTGTGAACTAGCTTGAGATGGCAGTTGGTTAAAGCGTTTTGAAATGAAGGAGATGAGTGTCTTGGAAATGTACTTTTTTTCACATGATTGTGAAAGGAAAAACTCTGTGAAGAGCTTTATAAAATCAGCCATGGGTAGCTCTGTCCAGCTTGTCAACCTGAAGTCTAAGGAATGTCTTCATTCCAGTGTGCATTAATTTTGTGTATTTCCACAGGAAAAGGTCTGATTTTACTGATTTTATTGATTTTATTTCAGGCTTGCTGTCTTAAGGGTAATAATTTCATCCTTGAAGCACTGGTTCTTGAGTACCTTCTGCCATATTTTCAAATAGAATATGAGTGGCCATTTGAAGTCAGAAAAGATCTAAGTGCATATTCTTGCTCACATGTCTCTTTCAACAGCAAGCAGTCATGAATGTGTAGGAACAAATACGCAAGAAGAGTAAGCTTGTTTGGAAAGTTCTTACGTATTCTTGCAGTTTTCTGCAGTTTGCAGGCCAGGCTTTCTGATCTGCAGTTTCCATCTGTTCATACCCTTTTTGTTGAATGTGTTTTACTCCTTCCTTGAACCTATGTTCAAACCACTGTAGGACCCAGCCTTATGCAAAATAGTCTGTCAATAACTTTCAAAGCTTATGAATGCACTGGTTTGAAAGTTTGCTTGCTTTTGGACATTCCACCTGGTAACTTCTTTTGTGTCTTGCCATTTGTCTCTGGAAAGCGGCAGTGAGCAGCTGTTCCACATTCCCTTTGCTGCATAGTCATGGCATTTATAGTCCTCCGAGAGCCTCCTTTAGTCATCTTTTTTTCATCCTGAAGAGTCTTTGTCTATTTAGCTGCTCCATACCATTCATTGATTATTCTTGTCACCTTTTTGTTTTCCACTTTCTTGACTCAGAGGGGAATTAGAATAGCATACAGCAGTCAAAAGTACAGAGATCAGGGATTTGTATCATAGCCTGGTGATTTTCTCTGCCTTGTCCATTTTTCTCTTTGTCATTTCTGAAGTTTTACTTTACTGCTAGTGAGATTTGAACTTGCATTCATAATACTTTCTTTTGTTTAGTAAGCTTAGTTTCTCAAGCAGCAAAGACTAATTTGGAAGTGTCATTATGTAGAATATTTTCCTGTGTTCACAACTTTGTATTTTCTCAGCAATGAGTTTCCACTTTTATCATTCAAGTCAGTTAGCGCTGAGAATTCTCTGATTACGTAGGGTTGACTTTTTGTCTTCATTGTCCTGAACAGAGTGGTCAGTGGACTTGGTTGCCTCATTCTCTGCTCCGTTTTCCAGTTTAGTTATGTTGAGAAGTACAGCCCTTAGCACAGCTCTCTCTAGGAATCCACTGGTCACCTCCCTTGACTGACTAGTTTGAAGGAAAGTAGCATAAATACGAAAGCATGTTTTGGAGTAAATAAGGGATTTACCTTTGCAGGGAATCTTCTAAAGTCATTCCATCTTCTGGAAGAAAGATTTGTAGGCTTGGGAAGGCTTTCCTGTTCAAATATCTCCTGAATTCTCAACTTTAGTTGTTAGGTGGGGTCAAGACATTATTTCTTATTTGCACATCTCTCTGTATAGTACTTAAGAGGTGTGATTATACAGTTTAAGACTTCTATCTTCACTATGAAGTTGCAACATCTGATGTTCCCTTGTAGCAAAAGTAGTAACTTGTATTTAGGGCCAGCCCACATTCTCCTACCCTCTCTCCCAAACAACAACCACCAAACAACCTAATAGCAGTCCTGAGACCTGAAATAACATAAAGGGAATGGTAGGGAGAATGAAGAGGATAGGAGAGGAGCTGTGACTGCTGATAGCTGCCTAAACAGGTAACCATTGCAGGTTGGTTTAGAGGCCATGATCAGAATGATACTGTGGTACTAACGCTACCTTGCTGCTGAGTGGTTCATGGTAGTTTTTGCTCTTTTTTTCTTTTATTTTTTTATTCCCCCAGGGTACGGGGGGAGAGAGAAAGAAGACTGGTCAAAGGTTTGTTTTTCCCCTGGCTAAAATATTTAAACATTTATAGCGAGGAAAGGGTTTAATTTTTCTGTTTGGATTGTGCCTCATCACTTTGAGTGGAGCACAGGTTCCTCTGCTTTGACTTCTAGCAGGTCAACCATTTAAATTCTTGTTTTTGTTGTTAATGTAATTCTTTGCCTTTCTCTGTGTTCAAACTAATATTTAGGTTTCTGGAACCATTGTGGATAAGAGTGGGCGTACCCTCTCAGGCCAGACAGGAGAGGCATTTGTCATTAGTGTTTCCCACAGTAAGCCACTTTGGTAAGGAAATGTATCTTTCTCTTAAAATCACAATCTACAGATAACTTACTTTTCTATTTTAACCCCTTGCTTGCAGCTAAATGGAAGTTATACTAGCTGTGATCATATTTAATTACATGTATTGCTAACCTTTTCTGCTATTGTTCCCTCAGAAATTATGTTTCCAAAAAACGCTGAATTTTTAAAACACTGCTCGAAATAATCTGGGGTTTTGTGTTTGCAACAGCCACTGAAATCATAATTAGGTCAAAGCATTAAAAAAAAAAACCCTGAAACTGTAGTTTGCCATCTTCTACTGTCTCAAGTTATGCAAGGTTTGGCACCAATTTCTGGTATGGGCAGGGCTTACATCTCTTACAGGGAGGCAGTACCAACTCAGAATGTTTCAGGGTGGCTTGAAAGAGCAAAACATAAGATTTCATTCCAGCATTCTTTTTACTGAACTCTTACCTGACTGTTTTCCTTGAGTATGTGCACTGTTGTTTTGAGAGGTCCTGATGCATTTACTTGCATTCTTTTCTGTTCAGGCAGACAAGTTGAAATAAGTATGAGATTAAGATCTGTGAAAATGCATAATATAGCAGATTTTGGTCATTGTGCAAGGTTTTGCATGTTAATTTGAATACTATTCTCTGTTTCTCTATTCTGTGTTTCTCTATGCACTATTCTACTTCCTCCTTGCTGCCTCTTCCCTCTTTACCATTTCTTCTCTCAGGTTGGTTCTTCACACAAAAACTGACACCAGAAATAAATGTATACAACTAGGACACAAACTGTGCAAAAATACTCCTCTTCCAGTATTGGAACCACACAGTTCAACAGTGCTCAAGAATGCTGTGCTACAATTCACAACAAAGACTGAAAAATAACGCTATCCCCTTGAAGGGGAAGGAATGTACTTACATATCTTAACATGGAGCCACAATACTAAATTTAACACAGTGCCTTACAACAAATGCTCGTTGCTAGTTCTCTGAAAGATGGTGCTTCTGTCTGAATAGGGCTGTCTGTCATGGCATAGCTTCCATCCTTGCTGAATAAGGAAATTACCCTTTACATGCTACACTTTCTGTGTTTTTTGGACTTTGTCAGGTATTAAACAAACTTAAAACACTTTCTGACAGCAGCAGAGGTCAGAGCACTGAGAGTGATCTAAGCACTTATGTTGTGATGCCTTAATCTACTTACTTTGCTCCTTTCCCTTTTTGCTCTTGCCTTTCAATATTGCTGCTGTGCATTGATCCTTGACTTTGTCTTTCAGTAAGTAAAAGTTTCTTTAGTTGTTTCAGTGCAGTCCTTTCCCTAAGGAACTGAAGAAAAAGGATTCCATGGAAGTGTTTTGCTCCATTTCATAATATCACAACACATTACCAGTTTCCTCTCTTTCTCCACTTATTGAAGGGTATAGTAAGACTATTTAGACTGATTTTTTATTTTTTTTTTTTAAATCATAAAGTAGAGGCCAAACTGTTGTGCAGTTACCCACGTGTTTTCCAAATGCAGACTGATTTCTCACCATGCTGGCTATCTCAAGCTAGAATAAGAAAATGATTTCAAATTAAAACAGAAAAAAATCATAGCTGCTTTTATATAATGGCTATAGGATAAAACAACAATAACAAAATCCAAGATAAAACAGGTTTCCTCTAGGCCATATGCATTCTTTGCACTTCTGTTAGCATAAGCAATGCATTAGCAATCTGGCTTTAAAAAGATATAAAGCTTTATCTAAGAAATCTCCACCAGGTCAAGGCAGTCACTTCAAATTTCTATGGTAGCACGCTTTTGGAGAGAGAGGCAGGAGATAACCTAGAATTGCTTTCACTCAAACTAAACTGTCCACACAGGAAAAGATGAAGCAAACAAATTGCCTACATGAAATAAGCAGCCCTGTCTCTCTGAGCTGATACTAAACTAGGTGTCACCAATATACTACCCGAGCTGCTATCTTTAGCATGTGGAGTTAGCTGCAGTTACTACCTTAGTCACTGTACCACCCCAACAGACAGATCTTTCACAAGAATAGTGGCCAGTAGTAGTTACTCAGACCGTAATTATGACATGGGGGAAAACATTAGTTTCACTATATCTAATTTCCAATCTCAGTTATGGCTACATTTCAGTAGGACACTATAAGTTTTTTTCCTAGAATATTCTAACCTAAAATATTTAATTCAGTGTTAGCAGTGCATGCCATGCACATTGTGATGAGCCATTGTTTGTTTTTACAACAAAATTCCATCTAAAACGCACAATCTGTCATCTCAGTGATACAAAAGCAGAAGACTGCATTCACAGTTTTCCTGACTGCCCTTGAGCCTCCACTTTCCCAGACCAGACGGTGCTTCAGAAATAACATATGGAGCTTCTTGGAACAGGGTGGTAGCTGACTCCTTCCCTAGCATCACAACCTAGTGATCCATATTTGGCATGAGTCTGTCTCAAATAATCTTGCTCCTATCTGTCTTGCCTCTGAAGAGGAGAGAAGGGCACTGGAGCAGAAATCAAAAATTTATTAAACCATATTTCAAAAAAGCTATCTTACAGGTCTGAATGCTTAGGGCCTGTTTCCCATTTATGTGAAGGCACTATACAGCACTGTGGCAGAAGGGTTTTAGTTGTGGGAGCAGATTGCATTTAATGTTGTTTCTATTGCCAGATAGGTACAGAGTTTCTTTAGGGTTGTTGTGAAAAAGCTGATTAGTAGTAGCATCTTAGCGATCATGTTATACAGGATCATGTTCATATGTTTCCATTTGGGTTTTGTATGCCCTCTTTAGGGTGATGTGTTGTCCTTAGGTCAGTTTGGTTTGGAGACCCCCTAAAAAGTGTGTGCCTTGTGTCCGGTTGATATAGATGGCAGCTGAGAAACATGTGAACTGTGCTTGCGAAGTGCTGAAAGGTGTGTGGCAAGCTGCTTGCTGTGAAAGGTGCTCAGACATGGCATGAGTTCCCTTCGTGTTTTATTGGCTCCTGTAATTGTTTCAACTGTGGTACCATTAAGAGGACATATGCTGAGTTTAGGGCCCTGATGTGGTCTTTGCTCTGGTCCCAAGGACACTCTGCAGCCTTAGCTTTCACAGGAGCTGATGTGTGACTGCTGTGAAGAAAGGAGCAAGGGAGGGAGGTGATGTTTAAGATGAGGGTGTGATGGTTATTACACTAGAGTAGCAGTGGTTCAAGGCTTTCTTATTCAAGTCTGCTGGCTTTTAAGGCATGGTTAACGGTTTGCTTTTCTCAAATGTTTTCTTTCATGATGCTGTTGAGTACCGTGGGGAGGTGATACTGGCCACAGAAGCTACTTTTTGTTTCTGAATGAATGTGCATGTCTGCTTAGTTTGACTTTGCAGTTTCGAAGCAGGTAACACTTGGATGGTGTCGTGCTTATAGATGTATTTGTCAGCAACCCCTGTAGTGGGTAATGATTCAGGCAGTCTGGAGGGCCAGTACTCAGTAAGTCAAGTGAGAGCATCAAGAAGTGCTTCTTGAGTGAGTATGCTGGCTGCTTTTACAGTATCTCTCTGGTAAGGTGAGGTAAATAGTGACAGGTGAGTTTGTTCTTGGAACCAGAAACAGATAGATACTACATGTAGAGGGGAGAGATGAAGCTGCCTAGTACAGGAGAGAACTTAAAAAGAGAGACTAGGGAACTTGAGCTGGAAGCTTTTAAGTTGAATGACTTAACAGTAGTAAATACCTTGCATTCATCTGCATTTGATAAGGACAGTTTTGTTAATAGCTCTTACCTTGCTTTGCTTTGAAAATCCTGATAAGCCTACACTTGGAAATAAATTCCAGAACCTCATTGCTTTAATTGCACATTTGTATCCAGGGGATCTGTGTAAAGGATTTAAATGTTTAAATTCAGTGTAAACACTGAATGGGGAAATGAGAATAAAAGGGTATTTAAAGTTTTCCTGTTTAAATAGAATGCCCCTATGAGATGCATTAGAAAAAGTACATCAAAGGTAGAGCTGGCTGTTTGAAAAAACAAATATATTCCCCTGTCCCCCAGAAAAACAAAAACAAGCCCCCCAAAAACACAAACCCTAAGCTACTGGAAGAAGGCGTTTATATATTGTTTCATCTGAGTATGTGACTGTGTGATCTTCAAGGCCCTGGTTTTGGATATTGCTGTGAGCCCCTCAGTTCTCAAGGATTTGTCATTCTGTCCAACAAATGAATCAGGCTGCAAGCATTTACTGCTACTACCTGTGCAGTTACCAAGCGCTTAACTACTCCTTGGAAACAGGAGAAAAGTCAAAAACTGTTTTGTGCTCCCAGCCTTGTGTAGGGCTTTTATTGCTTTTGATCTCTGGGAAGAAACTAAGCGAGCATACGTGCACTTTATTAACTTGGCTACCTCCGAGGCAGCCTGTGTGGCTCAGTTAGTTGGGAGATGTGGCTGTTATCTATTCCTGTTTCAGTGGGTTAGTGTGCATCCTTTCTGAGACTGTTATTCCAGAAAAGGAGAAAGCTTTTTCACATCTTCCTCTTAGAGCAGCACTGTGAGCACCTTTTGAGTTTTGCAGTGCTCCATAAGGTGGCTTCTAGAATGGTGCAGAGCAGAGATCAGGAAGCTTATGTAAAAGATCTCTTTTATACTTTCTGAAAGGTAAATTTCCATTTTTAATATCTATGTAGACATTTTGAGTGCAAGTCACATTTTTGTATCTGTCACTGAATGAAAGAAAACATGATTGTACCTCATATACTGGTAAAATTGTCTGAGAAGCTTATTCATGCCAAAATACTTCTACTGTAGTGCTGCCTAGGTTACTAAGATGTAGCAGATTAAGTTGCCCAAGCTTGGTGCTGCCATGAGGCATCTTAGGGGAGGCACTTGGTTTCTTCCAAGGTTGGCATAATTTCTGTATAATTTTAAAAGAAAATGATGAGTTAGCAGCTTGAAGTAGGTCTTACTCTTTCAACCTTTTTTCATACTTCTTATAGCACAAGGCTCCTTTCCAGTCTGTCATTCTCATTCCACTTTTCTCTCTCTCACCTAGACAATACAGAGCCGTTGTGTTGCTGCAGTTGCTGTCAAAATGCTGCCACTTTCCTCCTGGATTTTGAAATGAGATCTTGATTTACTCTCCCCAGTTCAATTCAGTCCAGCCCCTCCTCCCCTTTGTGCTTTTTCTCCACCTGAGGGTTCTCCTTTTGCACAGTCTTGCTGTACTGATGATGATGATTAAAGAAATTGGAGATCAGGCTGGTTTTGTTGTAGATGATTGTGGGAGTTAGCAGTTGCCAGCACTAACATTCGTCTGTGTTGTGTATAAAAGGTGTTTTTACCTCAAAATAATTTTTCAAAATTTATTTTCCAGTATTGGTTTAAACTGTGCTTTAGGGGCGGTTGAAATGCGACCATTCATTGAAACAATTGGAAACTGTACAACAGCCTACATCATCTGTTACCCCAACGCAGGTGTGTTGATGCATATGTTGCTATGCTTACAGGCAGACAAAATATAGTTGAATTAGCTTGAAAAGATGATTGTTTTTACTATTAAGAAGCGATTAAGATTATTTTAAACTGCTGAAAGTAAATATTGTTCTGTGACAGTGAACCCAGAATGCTCTCTTGCATAATTAATTACCTGTTGAGTAACGATTACAAGGGTGATGAGGCATTTTAGTCCTTATACAAGTGTAACTACTTTAATTATGTCTTTTATGGAATGTAATTCTGTTCTTGTGCACTTTAAACAGATTGTAATACTAGAAAAATTATATTTCAAGGTCTTCCCAATACTTTTGGTGGTTACGATGAGACTCCAGAAGTGACTGCCCAGCACATAAAGGTATGAAATATTTCTTGTGAATGTGTCATAGCTGAAATACTAGTCAACAAGAATTCCTTGCTTGCATTTTACATGTATTTGTTACAGTACTGTGGTGTGGGTTTTTTTGCTCAGATGGCTCTGTATGTCATTTGGATTGTTTATAGACAATTTGCTGAATGATAGTGTGTTTGAGATACAAGGTTTGGAAAAACTACTTAGGAAACTGAAAAACGTTAATTGCTTTCCTGTCCTACACTAAGTAGTTTTCCAGCAGCTTGATCTGTGGATATTACTCATTTGCACTCGTGCTTTTACATTTGGGAATTGTTGAAAAAGCTGAGTAGTTTTCATGAATTGGCAGAGTTGTTCCTCAGTTGTGTGTATAGAAATGACTGATGGTGGTGGTGTTGCAGTGCAGGGTGTCTGTCCATGTGCCACTTGATCTGTGCAAGGTAGAACTGTGTGGCTGGAGCTGCAGTGTGTCAGCAAGAACACAGTATCTACTGCATGTTAATTCCCTCTTACAATACAGTACGACTAGTCTTTGATACTGATCCAAGCTTTCATCTGGGGCTTCAGTATAAAATAGGCCAGTTTCAAATGTAGTTTCCTAAAATTAGGTGTTTGAAATTACTGGTTAGTCTTGGGAATCCACATCTCAAAACAAATCCTAAAGAGAATAAATAGTACTGAAATTTTTTAATTTAACTTTTTTTTCTTGTGATCCCCCTGAATTGCTTAACATATGGAGAAAAAAACAGTATATAAATATATATCTTAAAAAAAAAAAA
>NW_010546783.1:15674-19009 GCF_000687285.1 Phaethon lepturus
TCCCTCTCTTTTACAGAATTTGGCTTTGGATGGTTTGGTCAACATAGTTGGAGGTTGCTGTGGTACTACACCAGCACATATCAGGTACCCCATGAGCTACAACTTTAGCTGCACTAGGACATAAATTAAATGCTGCTTCTGTGGAGCAATATTCCATGTTCTTTCTTGGAGTTTCCTGAAAAGATGGATCACTTGAATGCCTAGAGCAGCAAATACGGAGTAGAAGTAACCTGGCTTTCAGTAGCCATGTGTGGCATGAAGAATGAGTAGAGGCATGGTTCGAAGAAGGGTAATACCTCTGCTGTTTTTCCATCTAAAATGGTTTTGGATTTACTCCTTCCTCTCTACCGTTGGATAGAATAGACTTCCCATCTCTGCTCCCTGATGTCGTATGTTCTTTCTCTTTGTGGCCTTCTTAGCCACAAAGTGAAACTTAAGGTTTCCTTTGATGGTAGAAGGAAGCAAACTGTGTGGGTGCGGGGAGAGAAATGTCTGAACAGGAGATCTGGGAATGTTGTACAGCTGGTGCTAGTCCTGGCCAGTCAGAAGGAGCATTTTGTATCTTTCTCACTGGAAGCAGGTCAGTGGGAAAACCTCCCTTTTTCACCTGGGCCTGAAAGAGAAGAGGCCCTTGTGATTCATTTTTACCCAGATACAAACTGGGAAGAGGTGGTGTGTGAACATGTAGATGACACTGTGTGTCCCTTCTGACTGGAGTGAAGAGAAAGACAATGTGGAGACTGTGAGTCATTCTGGCAACTGAGAAACACATCTCAGCACAGAACAGTGTTCACAGAGTCACAGAATGGTTTGGGTTTGGATTGGAAGGCACCTTTTAAGGTCATCTTGTTCAACCTCGCTGCAGTGAGCAGGGACATCTTCAACTAGACCATGTTGCTCAGAGCCCCATCCAACCTGACCTGGAATGTTTCCAGGGATGGGGCATCTACCACCTCTCCAGGCAACCTGTGCCAGTGTTTCACCACGCTTTGTGCAAAATTTCTTCCTTACATCTAGTCGAAATCTGCCCTCTTCTAATTTAAAACTGTTAACCCTTGTCCCCTTGCTACAGGCCCCGCTAAAAAGTCTGTCCCCATCTTTCTTACAAGCCTCCTTTAAGTACTGGAAGGCTGCCATAAGGACTCCCTGGAGCCTTCTCTTCTTCAGGCTGAACAACCCCAACTCGCTCAGCCTTTCCTCATAGGAGAGATGTTTGTCCCTTGTTTGTTTTTTTTTTTCTGCAATCAGCAATTGCTCAGCTCAGCAAATCATGAATATGGTAAGTGTGGTTGAGGACTGGTTCTGATATCCATCAAGTATCCCATTGGCGAAGTAGCTCACATTCTGTATTTGATAAATCTTAGCTTTGTACATTCCCTGCAAATAGCTATGATAGGATCTTTTGGGAGTATGTTTTTGCCTGGATCTTCTGGGAGTATGTCTTTGCCTTTGGCCACAGAAAGTGAAACAAACTAATTAGGCTTGTCTGCTACAGGGCTAAATTGGAGATGTAGATATATGTCTAGTATGTTCTGATTGAGTCTTGTCTGGAGTGGTTTAATTTTAATCGAAAACTTTCCTCTTTACTTTCCTCTTTCTGTAACTCAGGAAAATTGCTGAAGCTGTGAAATTCTGTAAGCCTCGTGTTCCACCTTCTCTCTTTCAAGGGTACATGCTGCTATCAGGTAAAATGGAGTGTAACAGTTTGAGCTTTAACTCATGCAGCCTTCCTTTATAAATTTATTTGCTGTTTTCTGCTGATCAGAATGGCACTATGAGTTTCTGGTTCTACCTGAATCCAGCAAGCTTATGGATGTGCAGCCAGATCTAAATCTTACTGCTTTGGCCAAAGGATTAATGGAACATCTTATTACAATCTTGTATAATATAACCAAACCAGCATATTTTACTCTGCAAGTCTCAGAAACTTTGTAATGGTGAGTATATTTATCCTCACTTTGCAACAGGACAGGGTTAAGCACGGAGAGATCAGGTAATTTGACTGCAGTTGATGGCAGAGCTGGGGCAAGATCCTTGTTCACCTGCTGTGAGACAACTGCCCTCTTGCCTCAAATGTCGATCCAGTCATACTGGGACAGTGTTCCAGCAGTACATTCAGGTCTAGAATGTCTTCTGTTTTAGCAAAGTCTAGATCTGTATGTTCCTCAGCCAGGCCTTCTTTTAAGCCTTTGGGACATGTATCCAAGTAATATCCTTCTTTTTGGGCTGGTATTTTAATCTCAAAGTCAAATCAGTGTAGCGTAAATTAAGTAAGTCATGGTTGGCCTGTAGTTTCATGCATTAGCTTATTCTGTTCTGCTGTAAGGTTTGTTTGCCTCACAGTTGCCTGCTACCCAAGGGCCCCACTTGGCTCATTTCTCTGAACTTGGGTCCATGGTTAAGAGTTGTCCTTGTTTGTCAGTCAATTCAGTGGGCTCCTTCTCTCGTGGTGGTCATGAGATAACATAGTTGGAATTTGAGAGAAGGTGAGTTTGTGCATACACATAGATGCCCAAAGAATTGTAGCTTCATGTCGTTTTATATTGGACAAACTGGCTGTTATTTTTTGTGGGTCGGGTAAATTATTGACTGTCATTGAGGGAGGACAGAAACCTTTGGCATATGTGTTGGAAGTTGTTTCATTGCATGTCTTTGCTAGTTACTCATTAGGTTTGTGCACATCCTGATGTGCTGAGAAATCACTATTCTTAAAGAGAGAGACACCCCTATTTCACAGTTTAGAAAAGGGCTTTTGTCTTTCTTACATAGTTTCTTCTTTTCTGTTTTTACAAATATGTTCAAAAACATCTTTTTAAGGTCTGGAGCCATTCAGGATTGGGCCATATACCAACTTCGTTAATATTGGCGAACGCTGCAATGTTGCAGGATCACGGAAGTTTGCTAAACTCATCATGGCAGGCAACTATGAAGTATACATTTTAACAATAATCTTTATAGCTAATGCGCTGATTTTTCATTGCACTGTTTTTAGTTGTTTGTTCTGCTCACACAAAGCACTATTCTACACCAGTTACAAGAGTAAGAAAATAAGGAGAATTTACTTTCTCACTGTCCTTTGTTTCTGTGCTTACCAGCTCCTATTAAATTTGTGAGAAGTGTTTTACAAGGGCGCTTTTTTTTTGACAGGTGTTACAGGAAACATGATTTTCCACTTTGAGTTAAGTTACACAGCTGATAGTGGTTTAAAAAATGTCCTAGTTGGTGCTTTACCTAGGGATGGATTTACAGAGGAGGGAGGAAGGAAAGTGGGTGTAATCCCCCCTTCCAACATGTGGGGTACATCTGACTTGGGATAGATTGTGCAACCCTCACTC
>NW_010546783.1:19040-48543 GCF_000687285.1 Phaethon lepturus
TCAGTGTCATGGTTGCATCTAATCTTTAAATACTTTGATCACTGGCTCCAGCATGCTCATGAGAATTGCTACAGAAAAAGTTGCTTAGAAGTTAATTGCATTCTTGAAACAACAGCTACAGGGCAGAAATTAAAAGGCTGGAGTGCTCGTACTTTACTGGTGTAAATTGTTACTGTAATGTTCAAACAAATAGTAAAGTGACATTTCTTGATAGCTGAGACTCTGCCCCAGGGTATGCTCTGTTGTTCTAGTTGATGCAATCAAAACTAAAGCCTTAGTTTGTTTTTTAGGGAGTTTGACTCTTAAGTTCTTAGCAGTCATGATGCAGGTTAGACCTATTAAATAAAGAGAGCTTTAAACACAGGTTGTTAGAGACTGTGAGCAACTAAAAACCTTTTTCTTTTTTGTCTCCTCAGTCTGCAGAGTGGCAAAAAAGAGACAGTGAACAGGCACAGGTTTTCAGATAATTATGTGGACTGGAGGGAAAGCTTTAGTATGTCCTTCTTAGCACTTGGTGATTATTCCATAGCTGGAAAAAAAATGCTGAACAACTTCCAAAAATTAAATACTCTGTTATAAACAGCAGAGCTTGTGATGCGAGACCCTTATTTCATACCATCACAGAGACTGTTTTCCTGTAATCTTGTATAGTCAGAAGTCCTTGTTACCATGCAAAGCTTAAATCATTCAATTAAGCATATGGCTAACTGTCTAAAATCAATGGCACTACCAGAACATTAGGCCTCTGGTGTCATGCTTTTGTGAATGAATTAGTTATTAGCTGTGCCATACTAACAACTTTTGTCTGTTGTTGTACATCACAGACCATTTCCTTACTCTCTTATGGAATGTCTTATAAATTTTTACATTTTTGGCTGCGTGTTTTATTTTGGAGAAGTGAAATGTTATCCTGAGAATGACTAGGCTTTTTTCTACTGACTGTTTTTGGCTTTTAACTTTCTTCTTTAGGAAGCCCTGAGTGTAGCCAAATTGCAAGTTGAGATGGGGGCCCAGGTTCTTGACATCAATATGGATGATGGGATGCTGGATGGCCCTGCTGCAATGACCAGATTTTGTAACTTGATTTCTTCAGAACCTGATATTGCGAAGGTTGTAACTGAGTCACTCCAAAGCACAATAAAGAACATTTTATTGAGTTGGAAATTGCCTTTCAGAAAATTTTTATATTGATTTATTTAGTAACCAATTTAGGTCTTTAATAAGAGATGTAGGTGTCCCCCAAGAGGAAAGGGTACTGTAATAGTACCTTTGGGGGAAACAGAGGTTTTAACATTCTCTTATCTAATTTCAGCTAAATATATGCCTGTCCTTTTCATTGGTTAGAAAAGCTGAATGCAGGTTCCTTTTGCAGCAGTTATGAGCCACAATCTATATATTGGCAGTGCATAACAGTATTGATTTCCACAAAACTTAAAATTGCTGTGGATATAAGATAGTTTTAAAAGATAATTCTGCAAAGTGTATTCTCTAAAAATGAATATCTAATTCAGAAACACAGGACAACACAGGGAAAAGTAGAGGTCTCTATATGATATGTGATGGAGTTGCTGTAGAAGCTCTTGAGTTAAATTTGCTCTGAGTTTTGTATTTAAAGTGAAGTGAATCTACAAATACCATCTGGTAAATTTTTATTCATAAATGCTGATTAATGTTGTGTGCATTTTTATGTCCAAATGGGCTAACAGCATGTGGAACTTGTAATTCATAACTTGTATGTATTCCTCTGGCTTACTTCTCTGTTATTTACAGGTGCCGTTATGCATTGACTCATCAAATTTTTCAGTGATTGAAGCAGGTTTGAAATGTTGCCAAGGGAAATGCATTGTAAACAGCATCAGTCTGAAGGAAGGTGAGGAAGACTTTTTGGAGAAGGCAAGGAAAATTAAGTTGTATGGAGCAGCTGTGGTTGTCATGGCTTTTGATGAAGCGGGGCAGGTGAGTGTTGCTTTAAAGGAGATATTTTTCTTCTGGAGTGCAAGGCTTTCTTACTCCTGTGCAAGACCAAGTTGTTTTGTTTCATTGGAACAAGTGATTTAAAGAGATCTACATAGTCTTAGCAATAGTTTTGACCCTGATATGTAAGCATTTCTTATGCTGCTCACGTTTGAGGAATCCAAGTATTGCTCCAAGTATATTTCTGCTAGCACAAGAGTGTGTCTCTTACTATTCAGCCATGCTGAACTCCTCCTTCATAGGTTTTTTTTTTTTTTAGTTCAGAAACTGAGTTTTGCATGAGAGTGGAATCTTTGAATCCATTTAGTAATGTCAAAAAACACATACTAAACTTCGCATAAGATGGTGAAAAGTTGGGGAACAAAATTGTTTTTAAGTAGCTGAATCAAAACGCCACGTACAGATGTGGTGACGTTTTTAATATGAAATTCTTATATATAATACTTTTCTAATACAATTTTCAGATTCTCATTCTTCAGTCAGTAGAACTGTAAATGATTTCTGGGGGCTTTATTTTTTTGTGCTATCTGTAAGCTTCATGTCAGAATTCTTTTTTTCCACTAGGCAACAGAAACAGAAACCAAGATAGCAATCTGTTCCAGAGCTTATCACCTCCTTGTGGAAAAAGTGGACTTCAATCCAAATGATATAATATTTGACCCTAATATTTTGACCATAGGAACCGGAATGGAAGAACATAACCTGTATGCCATGAATTTTATCAATGCTACTAAAACCATAAAAGTGAGTTGTAAACCTATTTTAATTTGAAGTATTTTACTGAGATTACTTAAAAACCCAAACCACCACAAAACAGAAAAGTACCTCCCACTCCCAAGCAACAACAACAAAACACTGCTGCAAAATTATAGGCATTTGAAATTAGCAAGGGGGACTGTTCTTCTGGAGTGCAGCCATTCCCCAGTATTGCTGTATTTCCAGTAGAAGTTGAAAATACATTTCAATCCAATATTTCTACTGTAAATATACTATATTAATTAAATGAAGTAACTATCTATTCATATTCTAGCTAAAAGAACCTCTCTGAAGGTATGCGAAAGCTGTCCTTTTAAATTAGTTTCCGTTACTGTGGAGGGATTTGTGCACTAACCTGACTTTCTATTTAGCGAAAATGTATGTAAGGAAGTATGGCAATGAAGAGCATCACCTGAATACAGCCAAGGAAGCCGTATTGTTGCATTTCACAAGGCAACTTGAATGGTCTGGAGATGCTCTGTCAGTCAAAGTCTGAGGCTATTTGTCACCACCCCACAGGCTATTTGTCACCACAGGGCTTCTGGAAGGGAGGGTGCAACCTTGAGTTTAGCTGCTCAGCTACAGCCTGCTCCTGAGACATGCAAGCAGGCAGGTTGGCTGCTCCCTGTTTCCAGAGGGGTGGGGGGTGAAAGAGCCATAAGTAGTTCTGCAGGGGGAAAATCTGGAATGCTGCTGTAGGAGGACTGATTTAGAGTTTAGAACAGCACCTACGGCTGTGGAAACAGTGGTAGTTGCTTACACACCTTTTACTTGTATCGTTTTCTACAGATTTGAATTGCTTTTTATGAATTGGAGTAACTAGAAGGATCTAGAACAGGGAGGACAAGAAATGGTACACAGCCAGTGACCACAGCTCAGGGGCCAGCTATTTTATGGGCTGAATGGTTTGCTTAGGTTTCCCTTTTGGAAAGCATTTTGCTAAAAATTTATGTGCAATTCCTCTAGGAAACACTGCCAGGAGCCAGGATAAGTGGAGGTCTTTCCAATCTGTCTTTCTCCTTTAGAGGAATGGATGCCATTCGAGAAGCAATGCATGGAGTGTTCCTTTACCATGCGATTAAGGTATGATGTGCTTTTGACTGCCATGTGTTTGTGCTTGGCAGATGTGCAGTGCTATGTCTGACAGCCCTGGTTGGGGGATTTTGTATGGCTTTTTTTTTTTTTCAGTATGGCATGGACATGGGAATTGTGAACGCTGGGAATCTGCCAGTGTATGATGATATCCACAAGGAATTGCTACAGCTGTGTGAGAATCTAATCTGGAACAAAGATCCTGATGCGACAGAGAAACTTTTACATTATGCTCAGGTAACTTCCAATTTTAAGTTTTGAATAGTGGTTAGCTTAGCATCTGGGCTTTAATGCCTCCCTGCTGATGACAGGCAGAACAGCCTATACACTGTACTTGTCAAATCTAACAGTGGATCTTAGAAGTTACTAATGATACTACAAGTGGTTCAGTTATTAATGTGAGCTCTGTAATAGATTGAGCCTGTCCAATTTCATAGATGCCTTGAAATATCCTCCACCAGAGTTCAGATGCTTCAGGAGACCAAGCTGCATAGGTGTTCTTTTTTTTTAAAAAAAAAAACAACAAAACCCAAAACCAACAACAAGCAAAAAAAATCCAACCAAACCCACTAAAACAAACCGCCAGACCAAAAAAAAAAAAACCACAAACCCTTACAAACAAACAAAAAATGGAAAAAGCCAACCTACAACCAAAGCAAATCTTGGTGTTGGAGCAAAATCGACAAGTGCGCTGTGGGAGGCAAAGAGTAAACCTGTGTCTCTGGTGGTGGTGGTTTGCTTGGCGTTATATATAAAAGGTGAAGTAGTTGCTTGCAGTTCCTGGCTGTGCCATAGACTTCCAGTTCATGTAAGTCATGTCAGAGTGAGGATCAGCTATTTAGTGTTTTGGAGATGCTGTCATGACAGTGGTGATAAAGATTACACACCTGAAGGCTTCCAGATTATGAGCCATCAGGTGTCTGGTGAAATCCTGTTCTGAACAGAACATCCAGCAAAATATCTCTGGGTTAGGTGGCTCTTAATCTAAGTGCACAAGAAGGTCGTGTGCCCGTTTTGTAGCTCCTGGAGGTATTTCCTGTGCACAGCTTCATTTGGTTTGTAGTTTGCCCTGTGGTGGTTCCTGCTTGTTTGGAACAATGGCAACATGTTGAAAACCAGTACAGGAAGACTCTCTCTATCCCTTGTGCTTAGAGTATTTTATATGGTACTCTTGAATGTCTAAGCAATTCACCTGGGAGTGATCTTGTCTGTATAAGCAGAATTTTACCATTAGAGTGTTCAAGGCTGTATAAAGAGGAAGGGGAAAAAAAAAAAGGTACTAGAAAGGCATTGCTTAAGCAGTGTTTCTGCAGAAGGCAGAATGTGAACCTAAATGGAGCATGAAAAGTAGGAATAGAAGTGGACTACTTCTTCTAGGTCTAGAAGCTTGGGAAGCTATTGTTGATATTCCAAATATTGGAATCTCTGCTCTTATTCATGAAACTTTTATTATGGGGCTAAACCAGCTCTTGTTTATAAACCAGACATTGATCCAAAACATCTAGCTCTATTAGAAGGTAATGTTTTATATTTTTCGCTGGATGTAAGCTTTCTGATTTGGGTTTCATCTTGGCACTGGAGAAATGCAAGAGGCATTTCTTAAAGCCAATGAAGGGGATTATTATGTCAGGTTTTGGAGTTTGAGGCACATTTCAAAATACTTATTCAGACCTTCCTCTGATATTGTGGAATTGAATGGCTTTAAGTTCTTTTGTCTAAAGGCTTTGTGATTGGTTTTTTTTAACACAGAAGTGTATTAGTCAGTAAGTTCTTTTTATTTCCAATTACTGCAGTTTATTCTGCACAAAGAACATAGAATATGCAGTCCCATTTCAAGTACCTCTAATAGAGCACCAGTGAACTTTCCACCTAGTTCCTTCAGGTAATAGTAATGTACCTTGCCAATTGCTTGAATGTTCAACCTTTGGGGCAAAATGAGGAAATGAATCCTTGCAGATTTAGTAGATAAGTCTTCATTTGAAGTTTGAGATTAGAAAAGCTTTACTCTTCCATAAAGTGCATAGCTACAGACATTCTCAAACTGAAACTTTGTCCCATTTATGTCAGTGGGAGTTGTTCTTCCAAAGGCAGGTATTTTCATCCTCAGCATGCAGTATAATCATCCTGTTTTTAAAGATCTGCATGTAGTGCTTGCCACTGTAGTCCTTGTGTGCTCACCCTACGGCTTCATGGGTTGTTTTTGGGTTGGAATTGTTCACTTGCTAAAGTGTCTGACCAGAGATTGAGGAGCACTTGGTACCTTTTCATTGAATCAGAGAAGGCTGAGGTGGCAAGGGATGTCTGGAGATAGTCTAGTCCAACCCCCATGCTCAGAGCAGGGTCAGCAAGAGCAGGTTGCTCAGGGCCATGGTCAGTCAGGTTTTTAATAGAACCAAGAACAGACTCTACAACCTCTCTGGGCAACATGTTCCTCCTCCTTTCATTCCCTTTTAACAAACTAGACCTGTGAGGGGAATGAGGTTTGGCAACGAGAACCTGTGATGTTAGCTAACATTCGTGTAAACATTAATGAGGACTTGTTCTGGTTTCTGTTCCTATGAAAGATCTTGCCATGACTTTTCCCATGGCCCATCTTTGAAAAGTTGCTGATGAGCACTTGAAAGTGTAGGAGGTTTGTAAGGTCTGAAAGACATCAGATTATGTGCAGTAACCAAGGGAGGAAAAGAAATTACTTGTCTCAAGTGTGGTGGTTGAAGTAATGGATAGGGTGCTCTTCCATGAGCCTTCCTGGGCTCAGTGCTTACAAGCTTTCTTGCACTGTGAAGCTCTCTTGGCCTTTGTGTTCCTAGTAAAGGGGAGTGGGAGCATGAGGCAAAGGAGAGTATGAGAGGGTTTGGGTGGTTCTGTGTGTATCAGAAACAGTAGTTCTGTAGGCCTCCTGATTGAAAACACATCTGTGATATGGAATAACATAACCAATTCCAGCAGAAACTGAATTAGTGCCAAATTAATTAGATTTTTAAAATGAAGTGTAGTGTGTGGGCCAGGAATCAATTTAAATTACGTTCCCAGAAGTAAAACCCTGAGGATTAGTCATTTCATCATTTTTAAGAGCAAGAAAATTATTAGAAATTCTTTTTTTTTTTTTTTTTAATTTTATTTTCCTCCTTTTTTTCTTTCTTTGCTTTGTTTCCATCTGCATTGAGGTATATTCTCTTTGGGATGTAGACGCCCTAAGTGTCTGCAGTACATCACGGGTGTTTGCAATACAATTTGCATTTATATAAAATTTTTTTGAATAATCTAAAATTACTTTGTCGGCCAGTACTTAAAATTATCCTCGCTTTCTAAAAGTAAAGTTATGCTTGCAACCTCCTATGGATGCCTTTCATTTTTAGAATCATGCCCAAGGAGGAAGAAAAGTTGTACAGACGGATGAGTGGCGGAAGGGCTCTGTGGAGGAAAGGCTGGAATATGCTCTCATAAAGGTGAATCTGTGCAGAAAATTGTCCTACCCGTAAGCTCTGAGACACGATCTCAGCTCAGACTTTAAGGACACCTTTGTCTTTAGAAATTCTTCAAAAGCCATTCTTTTAAAAGCTATTAATTAATAATGAATACTATATTGAATTAATATATTTAATTAACTTTAACAGAGAAGATTGTGGTGATTTGTCTTTAAACATCACAAGTTGAAGTCTTTGACTCTAAATATTTTATTCCACTAGTGTTGGTAGAAACATACTGCTTTTACATTCGGCCGGGGGCGGGGGTTCTTTAACAGTACTGCACTGAGTGGCACTTGTGCTCTGGAAACAGTCTTTGAGTGTTTGGGTTTTCTTATGACATGGTGTGGTAGGTTGACCTTGGCTGGAAACAACAAACCAACATGTTAATACTGGGGACTCTTGCTTTGAATAAATTTATCTGCCTGAGAACTGCAGTCTTTTGTTTCCTAAGAAACCTATTTTAAATACACATCTAGAAGACTAGCAGTATTTAAAGTACCTGTTTGTATTTTCATTGTAATTTGGGGGGGAGGCAACTAAATAAAAGCTGTATTTCTAGCAAGATAAAATTTTTCAATTGTTTTCCCAGGGCATTGAGAAGTATGTCACTGCAGATACAGAAGAAGCAAGGTTAAATCAGGAAAAGTATCCTAGACCTCTAAATGTAATTGAAGGGCCTTTGATGAATGGCATGAAAATCGTTGGTGATCTTTTTGGTGCTGGAAAGATGTTTCTGCCTCAGGTGAAAAGAAAACATTTTCATGTATATACTTATTTTGCAAAAACTAGCATTGTAAAATGTAGCCAAAACATCCTATGCTGGCTTTTTTTTTCAGTTATAGCACATGAATTGTGAAAATCCAGGTGCTGCTAAGAAGCAGCCCTATTTCTTCTTTACTTTGGAACTTAACTTTATGTAGTTTTACATGTTTCTGTTCTTCCTGAGTGTTCTTGCTTTATTTGAAATGTGGCTTTAAGTCTGGGACAATGAAAAAAGGCAAGACAAAAAAGATCCAAATAAATATTGCTTTGTTTAGCACCTTCCAAGTCTGGATGTGTTTGTAGCTTCCAATTCTGTTGTGAGTGGTCCGAGAGGCTGCACTGTGGAAGCAAGTGTCGTGTGTAGACCTGTAGTCCAGTAGGGCCAGCAGCCTGCTACCACTGAATGCTCTGCAAAGCTGGAATATGGGTTTGCAAATGAAGTTTTGTTTATTGCTTGAATGGGTATAAAAGAAAGCTGTGAGAAATCTGAGGCTATTCCTATACCTGATCTTTATTGTTTATTTTCTGCCCTCCTTCTGTGTTTATCTATGCAGGTGATAAAGTCTGCTCGAGTTATGAAGAAAGCGGTTGGCCACCTTATTCCCTATATGGAAAAAGAAAGAGAGGAAAGGAGAGCCGAACAGGGCAGCATAGAGGAAGAGGCAAGACACTCTCTGTGCTGTAACTCTTTCATAGCATGCCATGACAAAAATGGATATTATTTTTTGCTAATGACATTTATTCAGCTTTCATGCTGGAGAATTGATGCAGTCATATGGAAACTGATAACCTTGGCACAAGTTGAAGTAGTTCTGAAATTCATAAAGTGCAGATTTTGTGGAACTCTGCGTGGTGTGTGCCTGCGCTGTTGTCACAAGCTTCCTGAAGGATGCCGTAAGCCTTTGTAGGCCCTTTCTACCAGTGTATATGTGTCATACCATACTTATTTCTTGTGTTTTTGTAGGTATTTAATTCTAGTGTTATTTATGGTCCTTCTAGCTTTATGGCAAATTTTGGCATTTGCTTCTACTACTTCTGCCCTCAGTGAACTATGGAACTCCCTTTTGCATGTTCAAAGCCTGTTACCATGTTTATCTTTATTCAGCTCTTCCCTTCCCTCTACCCCTGACCATTCTCCCAGCTAAACAAACCAAATTCTTCCATCCTTTTTCTTCAGATTGTGACTTCAAGACCTCTTGTAATGATAGGATAGTATAGCCGTGACCGAGTTGCAGGGGACAAGTGTTCATGAAAACAGGACTTGAATATAGTCATCTTTTCATATGTGTGTTTTTCCACTGGTTTCTGAAGACTACTTTTTATACAATATATATAATTGAAAATAGCCAGTGATTTTCAGATTCTCGTGGGCCTTTCTTTTATAGCATTTCCTGTTTCACAGCCAACAGTTGGTGATGCCTGAGAGTAGTTTTATCAAGTACTTGTGCATTCTTCCAAATTTGGTTAATTGAATATGTGGTAGAAACATTGGAATATGAAGATACAGGATGCCCCTTGTTTCTCCATACTGACAAGATTATACTCGGTAGGAAAGAGAGTTCAGGTGAATTGGACAAAATCACCTCTTAAATACTCGTGTCTGCTGTTTTCTACTATATTTATAATGTGGTAGGTGCTTACAGTTTTGGTTGTTAAATATTTTTCTTCGTCTCTTGTCTTTGACTATCAAATTTAAGTTTTATGCACACTTCTCTTTAGTCCTATGGAACCTTACCTTGTCCTCATGAGTTCTCAGAGACAATAGCTGTTATCAGAATCTGGCATTTAACACAAATAAATAGGAAGAATATCAGAATTTCTCTAAACTGTGATATTTGTATATGTCGTGGTTTGGCCCCAGCCAGCAGCTAAGCACCATGCAGCCACTCGGTCAGTCCCCCATGGTGGGACAGGTGAGAGAATCAGAAGAGTAAAAGTGAGGAAATTCATGGTTTGAGATAAAGACTGTTTAACAGGCAAAGCAAAAGCCACGCACGCAAGCAAAGCAAAACAAGGAATCCACTCACCACTCCCCATGGGCAGGCAGGTGTTCAGCCATCCCCAGGAAAGCAGGGCTCCATCATGTGTAACGGTTACTTGGGAAGACAGATGCCATCACTGCGAACGTCCCCCCACTTCCTTCTTCCCCCACCTTTATATACTGAGCATGATGTCATATGGTGCGGAATATCTCTTTGGTCAGCCCAGGTCAGCTGTCCCAGCTGTGTCCCCTCCCAGCTTCCCGTGCACCCTCAGCCTTCTTTCTAGCAGGCCAGCACAAGAAGCTGGACTGTCCTTGACTGCTTAGCAACAACTCAACATCAGCACATAATCAACATTTTCTCATCCCAAATCCAAAGCACAGCCTCACACTGGCTTCTGTGAAGAAAATTAACTCTATCCTGGCTGAAACCAGGACAGTATATTACCTTCGGTTTCCCTCTTGTGGATTTTTGAATGGTTCCTAATTCTTCCTTTGAAATCTTCTTATAGTGTGTCTTTCCATTTGCTGTGGATCTGTTGCGTGACTGTCCAGCATAAGCATAATGAATACAGCAAATATTTTACAATGAAAAATGACCTGATAATAAAACCTGACTAATCTTAATGGAAGAAGGAGATTGCCTAGCCTCTTCTCCCATGTTCTTTCTGCATGTGAAGAAGGTGTCTTCTCTCTAGTATTTCAAATGTACCTGTTCTCTGGCTGTCATGAGTCACCTTTCTATGTGTCATCTCTCTCCTGCTCATGCTGTTCTTTTTTATTTTAATTCAGATGACAGTGCTGGTATTTGGCACCTTCTGGTTTGTTCTGATGCTGTTTGAAATCGGTGAAAATTATTACCCCATTCCTTCCATGGGTGTTGGATTAGGATGTACTTTGAACCCTCTGGCACTTAATTGTCTGGCTAAAAAGAAGTGAAGTGGAATTTGAGAGGTTCTTAAAAATATAGCAAGCACTCTGAAGAGATTGTGAGATATTCTGTGTGAGTGAGGAGAGTAGGAGAGGAAAAAGTAGAGCTTCTGTCCTCTTGCTTTCGCTATCTTCTGCTGGGCAAGGGTGGTAGTGCCTTCCTCTTCAAAAAAATATTGCCACTGTTTAGAGAATTGGTTAGAGAGGAAAACACAGCTTTATCTATCTCCAAAGTTACTTGTTGACTTGAAGGAAAATGATTTGCAGACTCCAGTAGCTGACCTGTCTGATGTTACCCAGGCTACTGTAACCTCCAGGACAGTTTTAGTCACAGGCTGCCAGGAAATGCAAAGCATTGATAGTTACATTTGAGGATAAATAGCTGTGGCTGACCTCTAACAAGATGGAAAAAAAGGAGCCCATTGGATGTGTGCCCAGAACTTGAGGACCTCCTTGCTTGAGACAACTGAAATCACAGTGTGCCCTAAATAGGGTTTATTTAAAATAGCGTGTGCTTAGGCCCATGTTGTTTGCTGCCCAGCACAGATTTTCCTTCTTCTCATGTGCAAATCCAATTTTTTTTCTTGGATATCAATCACTAGTTAAATCATCAGTAGTTATTGGGTGTGATACGTGTGGGCAGCCCAGATCTTCCCCCAGTCCTTGATTAAGCTCTTTCCCCAGTTTTCTCTTATGTTCCAGCAGTATACTTTCAGCTGCAAATCTTTTTGTTGATGTACTGAGGTGGCTGACTTACCTCCACTTTTGCTTTCGCTGTTCCCCGATCTCCTGTAAAACAGGAGCACTGGGGAGATAGACTTCAGTAAACAGCAGCATTGGAGGGGATCCAGCAATTTTATTCAACAAATGTGTTAGGACCACAGGAAAAGCTAGTATCACTCTTGGTAATATATAAAGTCTTTTCCCCCAGAAAATTGTAACGGCAGGAGGCAATGTAGGCTCATGAAGTAGAGAGCTACCTGATACTGTCCAGAAATATAACCTGCTTTGTAGAAGAATCTAGTCCTCCAGTTCTGCCATCTGCAAACGAGATGAGATGCTGACTGGAAAAAGATTTTGTAGTTTCACATAGAATATGCTCAAGTTTCCACTTTATTTAAATTCTGTGTGATCTAAGTAGCCTGTTACTGGCATCTGATCCTGTACCAGCTCAAACAGAGCACTGTGATAGCCTGGAGCTGCTCCAAATGACAACAGTGATTATACAACTAAAAATGTATTGCAAAGGCCTGTGTCCTGGTGTAGAATTGCTATAGGAAGTTCACTGTTGCCCTGCTGGTAGGCCCCCCTTGTCAAGGCTACATACCATCTAGCCTAGGACCAGTCTGTGACAGTTACAGCTTCCCTTCTTCAAGGAGATCCTTTTTCCAGCCTGTTTGTTCAGCTTGGGTGGTCTGAAGTAGTCTGATCACTGCACTGAAATGTCTCCCTTGCTGTTTGTGTTGCATAAAAAATCTGGCTCTTCTGCTTTTGCTAATTCCTCTCCTTCTTCTCAGCATTCCATTGAAAGACTGTTCTTGGTACTGTTGTGATTTAACCCCAGATGGCAACCAAGCCCCACGCAGCCACTCAGTCACTCCCCCACAGTGGGATGGAGGAGAGAATATGAAGAGTAAAAGTGAGAAAACTCATGGGTTGAGATAAAGACTGTTTAATAGGTAAAGCAAAAGCCGTGCGCACAAGCAAAGCAAAACAAGGAATTCATTCACCACTTCCCATGGGCGGGCAAGTGTTCAGTCATCTCCAGGAAAGCAGCGCTCCATCACGTGTAACGGTTGCTTGGCAAGACAGATGCCATCACTGAGAACGTCCCCCCACTTCCTCCTTCTTCCCCCAGCTTTATATACTGAGCATGATGTCATATGGTGTGGAATATCCCTTTGGCCATTTTGGGTCAGCTGTCCCAGCTGTGTCCCCTCCCAGCTTCCTGTGCACCCCACAGCCTTCTCGCTGTCAGGCCAGCATGAGAAGTTGGACAGTCCTTGACTACTTAGCAACAACTCAAAACATCAACACGTTACCAACTTTATTTTCATTCCAAATCCAAAAGAGCATTGTGCAAGCTCTCAGGAAGAAAATTAACTCTATCCCAGCTGAAACCAGCACAATGCACAAACAGGTGTGTAATTATGAGTGTTCATACCTGTTTGTTCTAAATATTTAATCTATTTAAGCTCTTTATTGGTGAGGTTTATATTTGGAGCAGAGGTACTTTAGGAGTTCAGTTATTGCACTGCACAAAATGCTATCCAGATCTGGAATGTTTTATCTTCTATTTTGTTTTTTTAAACACAGATTTTTTTAATAACATGCATGGAAATTGCAACAATAGTTGTTGTGCAGTTTTTATTACCTGGATCTTTTAAAATAGTTTTTAATATGGACTATATTACCTCTACTAAACTTTGTAATTACTTGTACTATGGTAGGAGTCTCTATCATAGGTTAGAGTTGCACTGTTGAAGGATCTGTGCAAACATACTGAGGCTTCCGAGTAATTTAACTCTTGTGTTATTTGTTTAACTTTCAGGATCCTTATCATGGTACAATAGTACTAGCAACTGTGAAAGGAGACGTACATGATATCGGCAAGAACATTGTGGGAGTCGTTCTGGGCTGCAACAACTTCAGGTAGAGAGACTAACATTAAGTAGCTGGGAACACAACTATATAAGGCTAGCTAATTAATATATTTAGGCTAGCTGCAGCTGTGGTGATGAGGTGGGCATTTCTTGTGAGCTGTCCTCCATTCTCCAAGTTGTAGTTGGGAACACAGATCGTACTAGCTATTACTAATGGAGAGGACAGAGGGAGCATAGCCTCCTCCTATAATACTTTTTTTCCTAATAAATTGTCATCTGAGCCGGATACAGTTTAACATCAATTGAAACATAGATGAGAAACAAATTTTAGAATTTGTTTTATATTAGTTGAATATAATAAGTGTAATGTCTTAAACATAGAAGTGTAATGTCTGAAGAAAACAGATACAATTGTAGTAGGCAAAACTACATGTGGCTTGTGTGTTGGGAAAAAAGAAGTCTTACAACATTCGAATGAACCTTTCAGTATGTTTTTCGAGCTGTTTGGTAACTATGAGCTTTTAAAAAGTCACTGAGGTATGTGTTGTTAAGTAAGAGATGACATTCTCATCCTGTTTCTGAGCTTCAAAAGATAAATCTTCAAGAAAAGTCAGCTTTTTCAAGGCCTGTGTACATAGAGTCATAGAATCATTAAGGTTGGAAAAGACCTCTTAAAGATCATCAACTCCAATCGTCAACCCAACACCACCATGCCCACTAAACCATGTCCAGAAATGCCTCGTCTACATGTTTTTTGAACACCTCCAGTGATGATGACTCCACCATTTCCCTGGGCAGCCTGTTCCAATGCTTCACCCCTCTTTCAGTAAATGCAACAGGGTTGGCAACAGTGTTGGAATGAATGGTAACGTTTCCATTAGAGCCCTTTGTCAAGGGCTCTCTGTCAAATGTTGTGCAAAGCTGATCTGGTTTGGAACTCTGTCTTACCATTCATTCCCTTAGTTTTGGTTTTGACTTGGGGCTGTAATTTGCTCTAAACAGAGCCAAAATTATCTCTCTATTTTAAAACACAAAGGGTTGAAGCCAGTAGCAGTGCTGTGTATATGCAGTATATTCCATTTCATTATCTCTTGAAAGTCTGACAATTGGTTTCATGCTTTCTTGAGCTTTATTTAGACTTACTGAACTGAAGCCACAGTGTTTTCTGTCACCATGAGTATGAGTGAGGCTGAATGAAGCCAGCAGGCTGGGATGGCTTACTTGAAAAACATAAAAAACGTTGGCAATGGCTAGGGTTAATAGGAATAAAATGCTAGCAAGGGACGTATAGTGTCTCATTTAATAAAATGTATGCTTTAGTAAGACAAAAAAACTTAATGAGAATCATTTTATATTCCTGACATAAGATATGATGTCCACGAAACCTTTCCACATTTGCCAAATAATTTCAGAAATGCCGCTGCTGTTGGTTAACCCCTGTAGACAGCTAAGCACCGTATAACCATTCACTCACTTTCACCCAGCCAACCTCTGTGGGATGAGGAAAGAAAGAATAAAAGCAAGAAAAATTATGGGTGGAGGTAAAAAATGTTGAAGTGAAGGAGAAGAGGAAGAGAAAGAAAAGAGAAAAAAGTGATGCAAAGCAGTCACTTGCAACCTGCCATGAGTAGATGATGCCCAGCCAGTTCCTGAGCAAAAGGTGGCTAAACCCCGCTAAACCCCTTCTTCTCCCTTTTTATTGCTGAGCATGACATCATGTACCATGGATTATTTCTTTGGTTAGTTCAGGTCATCTGCCTGGTTGTGTCTACTTCCAACCTCCCGTGCAACCCCAGTCTATTCCCTGGGGTATTAGAGTGAGAAACAGAGAAGGCCTTGATGCTGGACAAACACTGTTCATCAATGGTTAAAACACTAGTGTGTTATCAGCATTGTTTCGGTCAGAGATCTAAAACAAAGCACCATATCAGCTGCTATGAAGAAAATGAACTCCATCTCAGTGAGGCTTAATACAACAACAAGAAAATTATTAAAAAAAAAAAAAAAAAAGCCTCTTACACTTGAATTTTCTTATCTACTGTGTCATCTGGAACTCTGATGTATTGAAAATTTTGCCAGACCCAGAGGTGTTTCCTAAATTAAAATTCCCAACAGAGGTCTTATGAGAAACAAACAAACAAATCTCAATTTTTAACTTAAATTTTAGGTCAGCCATTTACAGGAAGAGCAATGTATTTGCCCTCTATCAGAAATTTGACCTGTTTTTTTTTTTAAGAATCTTGTGTTGTCTCATTTCTTTTCACAGAGTTATTGATCTAGGAGTCATGACTCCATGTGATAAGATATTGAGAGCTGCTGTTGAGAACAAAGCAGGTATAGAGAGATTTCCTTAGTACTCCTGAATTGTTTGATTTTAAACCTCACTCACTTTTTTTTTTTATTGCTACTTGTTGCATTCCTATGCTGTCTATGACTTGGTCAGGCTACCTTCAGATAAATCAGAACTTTTGCATTAACAATAGTAATTCTTTAGTATCTGGCACTTTTGTGAAACTTAGCCCAAGGAACTGAAAACCTATATCGAAAGGACAACTCCAAGAGAGATGTTTTAGTATTTGTTTTACAGATGGAGAAATGGAGACTTGAAAAGGTTAAATAACTTTGTGTTGGGTCTTACATCAGTGAAAGACCTTGGCATTCAGCCTGCCAGATCAGTGAGTGTGAAATCGGGAATGAATTGTTCTAATAAATTACAAACTTTCTGAAACAAGTTAAAATTGATTTGAAACAGTCTATTGCTACTTGGAAAGGATGAATTGTGTGGAACATAGCTGTTGAAGTTTGAAAGCTTTTGCCATTTCTAAGAGCAGAGCTTGTAATTATTTGGTCTTATTTTCCTCCTTAGTGCTGAACTTCTGAGGTTTGAAGCTTGCTTATCAGAAATACTGATATTTATTGCTGAAACTAGAGCAGTAGGTGTTCAGCAGCTGTGAAGACTGTTTGAGAAATATCTTACACTGGGGATTTGGAATCACTTTCATTCTTGGAAAGCTTTCACTTCCTAATTAGGTCAAACCTTGCTTCTAGACTAGCGACTACCCTGCTTTTTATCTCACTGTTTTCTATCTGATGCATGAAGCTATCTGATGTATGAAAGAAATGTTTTCTGTAATAATTTCTGTGTCTCTCTAGAGTGGATTTGCTAAACCTTTTGTGTGTGTGTTTGTATATTTGCAATAGATATAATTGGCCTGTCTGGTCTCATCACCCCTTCTTTGGATGAAATGATTTTTGTCGCCAAGGAAATGGAGAGACTGGCAATAAAGATTCCTTTGCTGATTGGAGGAGCAACTACTTCTAAGTAAGACATCTCAGTTGGGAAGATGGGGAATGTGTATGAAAATGGTGTTAACCAGGGAAAAAGAAAATTTATAGCCATTTCTCTCTCCCTTTCCCTCATTTTCCTACAAGACACATACTGGTATGTATCTACTTAAAAGTGCATGTTATTTCTTAACATCAGAGGTAAAATGTAATTGGGACCCAACAAACAGTGGATGTCTTAAACATTTCATTTTTGCAAGTGTTAGGTATTTTGCAAGTATATATTGTATGTGGATGTGTGTATGTGTATATTTCCTATAAGCTCGCATATGCATATGAATACAGTTCTGTTCTTCTAAGAGGTTGAATGATCTATTTCGATTCACCAAAGCATTCTGAAAGTGCAGGATTTGGGGACTAGAAATGGTCATATCAACATAGGGGAGCTATTATCTTTAGGAAAGTTAATGTATTTTCCTGGATCACTGTTCAGCACTGTGCTGATAGGACTGAGCCTCCAGTCCTGGTTGAGCAGGCTGACGGGATAAATTCTAGCTGCTTGCTTTGAAGTAGTTACCACATTGCTTTTGATAAACTGAGCTTTTCTGTTGAGATCTGGTTCTCTCGGATCCATTCAAATGAAATAATACAGCTGCTATGATGTCCTGAAGACTGGTGCTGACAGCTTACTGACACCTAGGATTAACATTACCACAAAATGTGTTTTGGGCATGTGTAACAGCCTTGGGTCACGCTTTGCTAACTGGTTTATGTACAATATGCTTGAGTAGGTGACAGCTCAGAAGACTGCAGAGGTCATTCTTTGTATACCTAGAAGCTGCTAGCCGTTTTTCTTTATCAGAGCTGCACATACTGTAGCAGAACCATGAGCTAAATGTATTCTGTATTTTTTGCCTTAGCAAATTGTCCCATAATTTGACAGACAGTGAAGAGTAGGATCATGACCTTTCTTTATTGGTCCTGTGGTTATAATGCAAGGTTAAACCATGTCCTTTTTCTCCTCCGTAGGAGTCTCTTTTCCTGGGGCTTTGATACTGAGAACAAACAGGGAGAGTTTTTTCTTAAAATAAGAAAGGGGAGGGGGGGAAAAGGCTTTATTCTTAAGTAGAGGTCTTAGGAGAGCCCATTCTTCAGATCTTTTTGGTGTTTGTACACAGGGCCTAGTGACTGATGTCAAATAACCAGCATCACACAATTTTGTGGAACTTATTCACAGAGATGAATGTAGCTAACAGCAAGGCAACACGAGTTTTATCCTTGAATGTGGAAATTATTGAAGAATATATGTATAATTTTGTATACATAAACAATTTTATTCATGTGAACTGTATATAAATATATACTTATGCGTATGCCCAGACACATACTGTTTCTATAAAATATGTGTAAAGTAAAGGTATTCTTTATGAAAGACTGGTAACTTTACTTCCACAGTCTTAAGTTTAACCTCATGTGTGCATTCTGAAAGGTTGTGTACATGTCAGAGGTTGCTAATAAAGAACCACCTGCACTTTTCTCTGTAATAAGTAGACATTGTTATTTGGAATATGGAGACCATAAGTACTTGGAAGGCTGGAAAGTGAGGTTAGTTTGAAAGAGAGAGAGGCTGGATTTTGCCTACAGAATCTACATAATAGAGTTTTGTCATACCTTACAATAATGATGATGTTTGCATTCTTATTATATTGCTTTGGTAAATTCAGATGCTGACAGATAATGGTGACAGTTTTGTTGTGGTAATGTTTATTTTTAAAAAATATAAAAATTAGGATGTACTAGTTGATACAGTGCCATTGTAGGGCCATGCCATGTTTGTTTTCTTTGTCTGTTCTTATAAAAATAGAAGATACAATACCTTTTTTCTAAAACATAGAGCTGCCAAGATCAAAAGTGCATCACCTAGAAAGCAAATTAAGAAGATCCTGGACAGTTGGTTAAACAGCTGTGTTCCACAGTCATCAGTAACCTGAACGTCCAAGTTTTGACAATATTTGACAGAACCTGAACAAAAAGGAGTTCTTACCTGTGGAAGATCACTTCCTGGGTTCTGATTTAAATTAATTTTAAAAATGGTGTTTGACCTTTGCATTCAAGAAAGCAAACTGAGGTTTGGCCCGCAAGGTCTTTGTTCCTGCACTTGCTTGCAGAGTTTGCTAGGACACTGCTTAACAGGGGTTGCATTTCATGTGAAAGCTTAGGTCTCAGTTTAGGATTCCAAGCTTTAATTTGATCAATGAAGTACTATAATGCAGAAGTGATTCTTCATTATATGCTGAAGTATTTCAGAGAGAACTGGAATATGAGTAAGTGCTAAATAATTGAATGAATTGGGAGGGTTTTTTATGTGAATGACTTGACTGACCAAGCAGGTGCAAGTTTGTAGTATTTATTGACCACTGGCAGAAATTCTTCTTCAGGTGAGTAGAGGGCATGTGCCTCTGGTTTTGAAGTACAGCATTGTAGAAATGGAATAACAATCACTGAAATATGCTAATGCTAATCCAGAGACCCAGAAGCTAGCATGTGGGAGGGAAAAATGTAAGATGCGCAAAAAAGATTAAGAAAAAATTGTTAGTTTTTGGTAGGCTTAGTTTGGAACATTGTCACTGAAATTTTCTGAGGTTCAAACTAATGAGTTGCTGATTTTTCAGTCAGCTGGTAGGACAGCGAGGGAATGTGAGTTGGCACATTTTTTATGAAGTATTCTGATACTCTTTGAATAAAAGTGTTTATGTACCTATGATTAAAGTCTGTGTTTAATCATCCGTGCATAGCAGATGGATGAATTGCTTGCTGCTTTTGAAGTTCTGGCATACACATTAAGACAGGATTTATTTTGCTGGGGGTTTTGTCTGGGTTTTTTGGTTTGGGTTGGGTTTTTTGTTTGTTTCAGTTATGAAACGCTCACTCTTTTTCTTTTTCATTTAAGAACACACACAGCTGTTAAAATTGCCCCACGATATAGCGCACCTGTAATTCATGTCCTGGATGCATCCAAGAGTGTTGTGGTTGTAAGTTCTAAATTATAGTTTCTCATCCGTGCAAAAATCTATGCCCTGTTTTTCTGTTGTGCCTCTCATACTTTCCTCTAAGGCTTAATGTTATGGCAGAAAATTGAAGAGGCACGACAGAGACCAGTTTCTAAACTACTGTTATTTTTTGCTGCCACATGGTTATCTCATCTGACTTGCGTCAATTATTGTCACAGGGTACCTTTATTTAAATGTCTGTTTCTCTAGCGATGGTGACGTAATTTACTCTGACACCATGACTGTAGTTTTGAGATGTTTGATAGTGAAGAGCGATGGGGTGAGATGTGATCTGCTATTCTCTCTGTTTTTGGATGTATTTCTGAAGTTAGCGATACAGCAAAATTAGTACTATGAAATAGCTGACTGGAGTTTTCCGGGGTGGATGCTCGCTCTGTCATACAAATAGGTAGCCTTAGCTGGCAAATACCTGCTGCAAAGAAGTAGGCCAAGCTGTGTGTTGTTTCTATGACTATTCAGTCTCTAAAGTCTTGGAGTATTTTCCTCTCAGGCCTTTCCAGAGCCAGACTTGGCTCTGCTAATATTACCTGTGTAGTAGGGCAGTACTCTCAGTAATAATCATATTCTTAAATATGTTTTGGACCTACCTTGCAAATTAGTGGTAAGGCTAAGTGTTTAGAGTTGCCAAGTGTAATTGGAAACAAGTCTGAAAGACAGATAGCATAGTCTGAAGTTCATACTCTCTTTACTCTAGTTGTTATAGTATGTACTTAGCACTTTTTCTTTACTTTTTTCAGTGCTCCCAGCTCTTAGATGAAAGTGTAAAGGATGATTTCTTTGAAGAAATAGTAGAGGAATATGAAGAAATTAGACAAGAACACTATGAGTCTCTTAAGGTACAAATATAATTGTATTAGCTGCTTTTCTTGTTTGAAGTGGTTGGTCCCTGCCTCATTACTAACTCTGTTGCAGCTCCTTTTGAAGACCTTCAGGTGTATTTGTGCTGATCTACAACATGCAGTAGAATTGATAGAAAACTTCCAGAAGTGCTTATCAAATCAAACTTTCTAGCCTATAAGGAAAAATTCTGCATGAGTTTAACAAATGCTTGGCAAATTCTTGATTGTCCTCAGTCGGCAATCAGTGGCATCTAGGACATCTCTATGGAGCTGGCAGTGATGTCAACTTAAGCAACATGCAAGAGACCAGTACTCTCCTGGAGCAGTAGCTGGAAACAGGGAGTTGCCACTGTTACACTGGGGTAACTAAAATGGCACTGGTTGCTTTTGCTGGTACTAAGCCACAGTGTTGAGTATTTTACAACACTAGACTTTCCTGATGTGTTCATATGGTTTAGGTTCGAGATCTGAGCAGTCTCAAAGTAGGGAGCTGAGGCTGCCATTTTAGGAAAGTAAAGGGAAGGAAGCAGTGAAATGTGGAGATGGACTGTGCAAATTAACAATAGGAAACAAATAAGATATGACTTCTGTGAGGCTGTTTTTGTAATCATGGAAGCAAGCTGAAAGTCACCTGGCTCTTACCTGGTCTCTTGATAAAGAAAGGTAAAGCTTGAGGCCTCCTGCTGAGAACATTTGGCTTAACAATTTAAGACTGTCTTTGCACAGGGAAGCAGTCCACTAAGCTGAGTGGTCCACTCACTCTCCTTTAAGCAGAGGTGAGCACTGAATTCATGGGCCTTATGGAAGTTGCTATAAATTTCCTGTGTCTTTCAGCAGAGCCAGTAGTTTGCCCAGAGGCATGCTGCAGTCACTGGTGGTGGTGTCACTGCAATCTTAAGCTTTCTGCAGGCAGTAGGAGAATATCTCGCTGCACCTGGATTTTCATGTAATTTGAAGTAGAGAGACTTCTGGTGTAGTTCAGAGGAACTAGAAATCTTGTTGGCCAGTTTCATTAGAAGTATAGAGGAAAAAAATAGTAGTATGGTTGTGATGTAATCTTAGTTTTACACCTGTGAACTGGAAGTTGTTGGAATTGAAATTGGCTGTTTGTCAGATTTGTCCCGAACACCATTTTGAGTAAAACTCTACCACCAAGTCAACAGTTACAGTTTATCTGTCTGAAAGATGGCTGGCTTTGTGAAATTAACCTTTATGTCCATACAGGAAAGAAGATACTTGTCTCTACAGCAAGCTAGAAGAAAAGGTTTCCATAATGACTGGTTATTAGGCCATAAACCAGGTCAGTTTAAATGTTGTTGTTTGTTGTTGCTGTGCTTTTCCTGTTTCCTGCCCCGTTTCCTTCCCTAGTAGATTATGCTTCATGAAACTTCAGGATACAGTAGTGTAACAACTCGAGTAAACTGGTACCTGTCTGAGCACAGATTTTTTTTTTCTTCTTCATAAATTTGAGTGTCCTTTTTCTGCTTTATATTTTTCACAGTATATTTAAAAAATAAATTAATAGTTAATAAAAAAATTGGCAAAACATCCTAAAACAATGAGTTACCCATAACACCATATAATCAAAGATAAGTCCTAATGCCAGTTTTGCAAAATAATGTCAGACTGGCTTACTATGTTGTGAAGCTTACTATACAATATTTATGGAACACACATGGTGACATGGCATTTGTATCAAATTCCTCCTCACACTTTTTCCTACCCTTCCCCCATCAGTTTCTGTATCAGTTTTGTTTTATTTTTTTTTAAATTTGAGACTAGAAGTATAAACAGCATTCCACAAGAAGTTGCATCCTGCAGTGACATTAACACACCACTGCTTTCTGTCCTTTCATTTACAAGACTCATCAATATGCTAATTTTCAGTAGCTCATCTTAAGAAAGGGTGTATTACAAAGTACTGAACAGCACAAACAAAACAAGTGCAAAGCTTGTGGCTACGTCATAACATAAATCCACCTCGCTTTTTCACTTGTGCATGTGAAGAACTGTGTGCTGGTTGCAAAGGTTCTTCTAAATTACATATTAATTTACAGAACTATTCCACAGTACCGTAGCACATAATATGTCTGTGTATAGAAAGCGAGATTTGTAAATATGAAAAGTATATGCCCGTAAAATACGTTAGGTATTGATAAGTTGTGTAGGGTTTTTTGGTCTTCTGCTTTGGACAACAGTGCCAATGAAAGAAGTTCAGAAGCCCAACAGTTAATAAGTGTTGATTTATGTGAAAGAACAAAAGGCCTTAAATTTTGTATTTCAGCTTTATAGGCCTTTTATGCTTTTTTTTTTTTAATCACATTGTAATTAATGTGATTAAATGAGTATGCTATGACTTGGGAACGATATGACAGAATTCTAAGACAATTACTTTGGAAGAGGTCACTTACAGTGGTAGAGGCTGGTGAGCATCAGTTATGTTGCACATACAGGAGCAATATTAAATTATTTTCATCATGTCAGATTGTACTTCTGATTCCTACAGTTAAACCAAAATTCATTGGCACAAAAGTCTTTGAAGATTACGACCTGAAGAAGCTGGTAGAATACATTGACTGGAAGCCTTTCTTTGATGTCTGGCAACTTAGGGGAAAGTATCCCAACCGGGGCTTCCCTAAAGTCTTTAATGATAAAACTGTAGGTGAGTATTGAAATTTCATTTACTTCATGTAAATAATCCTAACAGACCTGCCATGCTGCACAAAGATTCTGAATGTTTTGGAATACATAGGAATAGTGAAAATACGTGGAAACCTAGTGTCAGTGAAATAATTTGTTTAAAGCAACATTTAATGAACCAGATGTTGGCTTGTGAGGCTGAAAAATAAATTTCATTGGGGAAAAATAAATGGGGAAAAATGCTCAGTTATCTTACTTAGAATTCACCTGCCAGAGCACAGGGAGGTATTTTAATAGGCAGAAAATGGCAGCAGAGAACTTAATATATCTCTTGTCCCCATTGTGGGTGAAGATGGCAAGAGGGCTTAGTCTCCTTCTGAAACTATTCAGTAGGCCTTGAAATATGGGATGAAACTGCAAGGGTGACACTGAAATCAATGTTCTGGATCTGCTGCACTGTGGGCACACGTTCTCTGTTGCTCATTTATTCTTCCTCCTCTGCCTCTACTGGAATGGTGCTGGCTGAAACTTTTTTTTTGCAGATATATGTTGTTACAGTTGTATAGACGTAATCACACTGTTGTCTGTTTGCTGTGGCTGACAGATTGTTGCAGTCATCAGAGAATTATGTGGAAAATGAACCAATCTTCAGCAGTTCTTAAACCCACGTAGCCAGTTGTGAAAACATGCCTTTTTTTAAAGGGTTTTCTTTTTTTAATAGGTGAAGAAGCAAAGAGAGTTTATAATGATGCTCAAAATCTACTGAAAACATTGATTAATCAAAAGAAACTACAAGCCAGAGGCGTGGTTGGGTTCTGGCCAGCTCAAAGTGTTCAAGATGATATCCATTTATATGCAGTAGAAGACGCAGTGGGATCTTCAGAACCAATAGCAAAATTTCATGGCTTGAGGCAACAGGTACAATGATAGAACATTTGTCAAAGTGGTGTTGTTTTTTTTTTTTTCCTGAATTGCAAGAATGTAACAGAAGTGCACTATCAAAAAATGGTGGTTGTAATCTGTCTCAGCCATTGTCTTGCCATATCTTTCAGTAATAACAAGATCTTGTTAGTGATGATCCTGGTATTTGTATTGTAGTATTTGTAGTATTTTGCAGTGTAGTAGTTGTACAAAATGCTTTATAGATTTTACATCTTCAGATGTCTTGCATTTGCTGTCTTCATTTTAATATTTAATATGTCCTAGAGCTCTGTGCTGTGTAAATTCATCACGTGGATCCTGTGTGCTAAATTAGAACCTAATGAACCTTAATTCTCTAACATCTCTGGATTCTGCCTTAGATGAAAAATTCTGCTTGAATGTGTTAAAGGTTAAAAACACTTTTAATTAAAATACCTGGAAAATAAAGCTCAATGGATGTAAGTGTTTTTGATAGACTTAATTTTTGTGTAAAACTCCCCATATGAAGAGGCAGTTTAGAATTAGTTAGTTGGTTGCTAATTCTGATTGATAGAATCATTATTATAAGTATTCATGCTTGAATCATACTTGCCTAGATTTGCATTTATTTTGATAGATTGAATATTTTCAAGATATTCTGCCTCTCCTTCTTCCCTACCTTCTGACCTGGCTTCTTCATAGCTCACATATTCAGTGTCATCAAACATGGCACAAAAAAAAAAAAAAAAAAAAAAAATCTGGAGTACAGTATTCTATGAGGACAGTCCTGTGCCAGTGTTGCAGAACTGTGCTAAGAAATACATGACTTCAAGTTTATTTGTTCCAGTTCCCTGGAACAGATTATCTGTTGCGTGGAGATGGATCTAGTGTATCTTGACAATCCACGGCAGATGTTTATATAAACTGTTCTCACAAACATTCAGGCAGGGCTGTTCCTAGTTAAACATTTTGATATCCCATGTAAATCAAATTTACTACAGTTTCTTTTTCTGGCCTTTTCCTAGGGTTCTCCTAAGGAGAATATCTGATTTGATGTTCTTCTTGTAATGGTTTTTACTATTGGAATACTGTTATTTTCCTTATAAATTGCCAATTTCTTCAGGGTTTTCTTAAAGGTTAAGGCCATGAAACTCTGAGCTATGAGTACTGTTCTTCCAGACTCTACGTATTTTAGCTGCATCTCTTTCAATCTGGGGTATGTAGTAATTCAGCAGAGGCTTCACCAGAGTGAAGTAGAAGAGAATAATTGCCTCCTGTTTCTTATATAAATTGTTCCTTTCAGTATGCAGAGTTCTCTCCATGACATTGGCACCATTAAGGATGTGATGTAAATCTAAAGATTAGAATTGCATTTAGTATTTTCCTTAACTGTAATCATTACAGAAGAACCTCAAAATTAACATAGACTTCACCTATGTGGGAAAAGGATATTTCTTCAGTTTTACGGTACTTTCTGTAACCTAGTAGGTTATAGAAACTAGGGAAATTTTTCTCTATTTTTCAGGGGGGTTGGTGGTGTTTTATTTGGTTTTTAAACGGCAGTTGGGAGCGGGTGGAAATATTGTCATAGAATAAGAAAACTTGGAGAGGAATCTTCAGCCAAGTGATAGCCGTGAAATAACTTTTATCTCTCTGCTGATGAGATCCGCAACTGTAAAACATCTTGTTAGGTGCTATGGCCAGCATTTGGTCACCCCTCTCTCAGTTTTTTTCCATTTTGGAAAAGGATCCAGTGAGCAGGATATTTACTGTTTGCGTAAAGCCTCTTGAACCTTGCTTGGGATTCAACTTTTCTGTAGTAACAGATGCATTTTGTTTCTATTTGCATGTGGCTAGTCTAAACCTACATCCTGAGGTGCTGTTTTGGCTGGATTACTGAGCATATGGATTGTAGCATAAGAAACTGGGAGTGTTTATAAATTCTCACAGCCATTTGAAAATGTGAGTTGCTGAAGAATTCTGCAGTTCGCATAACTGGGATACGAACCATCAACCATCAGTTTTGCTAACAAAAGTGGAATCTGAGTGCTAGAGATGGAAAACTCCTCCTCTTACACAGTGGTTGGCACAAGTGTTCCTTCTTTTGTAATAATTTGTCTGCAGAATCAGCTGTTAAATCTTACTAGCTGTAAATAAAAAGAAAACATCTATCCTCTTTGACATTTTGTCCTTCAGTGATCCAAACACCCTGAGAGAGAGAGAGAGAGAGAGAGAGGTGTTTTTCTTTGAATTCAGGTACCAGAAAGCCATCATGGCTCAAAGGCTAGTTAGGTGTTTGTCAGAAATGCCTTAAGCCCTTTAGTCTTAATACTGGTCTTCAGATTAACAGCGCGCTAATACTTAAATCAGAACATTTAAAAAATACATTATTGCATTGTTTTTTTTACTTTAGGCTGAGAAAGACCCTGCCTGCACAGATCCATATTACTGCCTCTCTGACTTCATTGCACCACTGGATTCTGGCATTTGTGACTACTTAGGCCTGTTTGCTGTGGCCCTCTTTGGTGTAGATGAGTTATGCAATGAATTTAGGAAACAGGATGATGAATACAACATCATCATGGTAAAGGCTCTTGGTGATCGGTTGGCAGAGGTATGAGGTTTTATCATGCGTTTCCTTGCAAATTTTCTGACCGTGTACTAGATTTGCCTGACAGGTTGCTGTTTCAAGTTTCAACATAAACTTAGACTGTTGCCTGTAATGTATGCTCTGCGTTACATCTGAAAATGAGCTGGTTCTACTGAAGCTGTCTTGAGAATCCTCTTCTGAGCCAGAGGAGACGCTGCTGTCCACATCTTCCACCTGCAGAAGCATCTCTGAGCTTTTTATGAGGGTTTTGATGATGGATAGAATTTAGTAGATTTAAAGCAAGACTGTTTAAAAAGAACTATCTCTAAATCTTTTTTTATCTACCTGAGAGTGTGTTTGCACCCAAGTGTGACCCACTGATTATATTCTTGAATCGCTGACATGCCTTCTACTGTAATGGTGACCATGCAGATGTATGCAGGGTACAAATCTTTTGACTTAACGTGTCTTAGGCTTAGACAGACATGCTCTTAAAGCTCTAACTGAAGTCCTTTAGAAAATGCTCTCCCTTCCCTGCTACCCCTCTATCCCATCTGTCTGCCATCATGCTTACAACATAAGCAACCTTGTTAAAACTTACAGCAACTTCGATGCAATGCAGATAGGGTTAGCTCTAGTTGTCCATTTCAAGCTATAACAGAGTTTCAGTGCCATCTAAAGATATTTACGGAAGCGGAAATTTCTCCTGAAGGCAACCGTTGCTGGCAAAGTAGCGTAAGTTATAACAGCAGTTAAGAAAAGCTGTTGCCCCGTTTCAGCTAGAGGAAAGGTCCTCTGCTAAAAAGAACAGTGGCACGCACTTACACCTGATACGAGCATGGATGCAAGAATGATGTGGCCCTCCATAGCTAGGCTTGGGCAAGATACCCAGATAGTCAAGACATAATGACTTTAGTGCTATAGTGATGTACTGTACATAGGCTAATGAACTTCGTCTTTTCTGGTTACTTGTCCACATCTTTACCTCTTTGAGTATGTAGGATTTTAAAGCAGGACAACCAGAAAATACTGTCTACCAACAAGAGAAAAAACTGAAGGAGTTTAATTAGCAAAATAAGTATTGTATGTTAATATGTTAATTTTAATGCTATTGAATTTCTCACCTATGATAAGAGTCTCCTTAAAAATTAAAATGGAATGGGGAGAAAGTCTCTACCATTGTTTGTTTTCACCAAATAGCTATAGGGTCAGTCTGCACAATTTAAAAAAAAAAAAAAATATTTGCATTCTATTCCAAGGCATTTGCTGAGGAGCTCCATGAAAGGGTTCGAAGGGAATTCTGGGCTTACTGTAGTACTGAGCAGCTAGATCTCTCTGACCTACGCAGAATTAAATACGAGGGAATTCGCCCTGCCCCTGGATATCCAAGCCAGCCTGACCATACAGAAAAACTCACAATGTGGAAACTTGCAAACATTGAGGAAACAACAGGTACTTCTGTCTGCTTTACTAAGATTCTTAAGCTATTTTTACACAAATGAAAGATTGAAATGCCGACAAAACAGCAAATTGGGTGGTGCAGAGCTACATTAAAAAACAAAACAAACTGAAGTGGTTCTGGGAATTGCTGTCTTCCCCTTTTTCAATTGCCATTTTTATTTTGCCTCATTCAAGGAAGAATTTGCAAAATACTGCCAGAGCTTTTGGTGAAGGAGTTGTGTCCCTAATTAGCAGACTGCATGCAAACAGGGTTCTGCTGCACATAAAAAAAAAAATTTTAGCATCCTTACGGTTGCAAGAAGACATTCCAGATATAAAGAGGAAAAAAGCCAATTCAGCAGTGTATTTCCTAGTCCACAGAAGCTTTGAGATGGTAACCCTTAAAAAAGGAATGAATTCCATTTGTTTTCCTCTGATATTTTGTGTTAGACATTTCACTGCTACTTCCACAATTCCAAAAATACCTTCCTGTGTTTCAAAACCTCTGGTTAGCCGTTTAATTTGCCAAAATGTCTAAGTTGTTTTCCTTCAAGCTACACAGTTACTCTACAGTAATACTGTACTGAAAGTCTGCAATATATTTAAAGCTATGTGTATTTTTTTAATAATTAACAAGTGGAAAATGGTTTTGTTTTTAGTTCGTCTGAAAGCTTCTTGGGTTTTGAGTTTGCTTGAAGCTGCCCAACTACAAATGGTTCTGAGTTTATGCTTATTAGCAATTCAGAGAATAAGAAAATTCTCATTCTCTTTTTCAGGAATTGGTTTAACTGAATCACTAGCAATGCTACCTGCTTCTGCAGTTTCTGGCCTCTACTTTTCCAGTCCCAAATCCAAATATTTTGCTGTTGGCAAGATATGTAAAGATCAGGTAACATGCACAGTCCATTGTTACAGCATTCAAAAACACCTTGTGAGCAGCTGTTCCAAAAAATTTGTAAACAGTAAAAGCTGGAGTTTCCAAATCTTTATAATGTTTTGTGGTCCCTTTGCAGGTTGAAGATTATGCACTGAGAAAAAATTTGTCTGTGGCAGAGGTGGAGAAATGGCTGGGACCCATTTTGGGATATGATACTGAATAACTGTGACACTTGTGGGCGAACATTTTCTTTTGCTGGTCCATACACCAGAAGGAACAAGAAAATCATTCCT
>NW_010546783.1:48574-56093 GCF_000687285.1 Phaethon lepturus
GCTTGCTTCCATCCATTCCAATAGCTTGTCTGATTGTTTTTAATTTTTGATCAAGGAACTTAATATTTCAAATCTGCCGTGTGCTCTTGGCTTGGGACCATGAATGTATTGCAGATCTCTTAGTCATAGCAATACACTTCTATTTATTTTTATTTCTTGCACAACTACTGTAGTAGAGCAGCTAGTTGTAGGGTGAGATGTGGAAGCTGCAAAGCTCTCCTGTCCTTAGGAAGGCTTTGAAGTCAGGGGCAAGGATTTCTGTCTCATTGACTGTGGATACACATAGAACAGAATTTGACTTATGTTATTTTAATGTGTTTTGGCGAGTCCAGTTACATGGGCTTTTACTGTAAAGTCAGCAAAGGTTTTATACTGAGTGATCAAGAAAAACTGAAGTCCAACAGACCTCTTTTTTAAAATCTGTTTGCTCCATGTTTAGGTCTTTTGATTTGGAACGTGTTGTTCTCTCTGAATAATATCAGGATTTTAAATTACTTAGTTCTAACTACAATCATAATCACAATCAAAGCAATACAACATGCTGGAGCAGTATCAGAGATGCCGTTTTATGACGGAACATGAAATGGGATGACTAAGCCCATGGAGTTGTCCACCTCATGCTTCCTCTTCCTTTCAGCAAGCCACAATCTGTTTCTACTCTGTACAAAGGGTAATGGCACTTCCTACCTTACAGTTATGTTGTGAGGCTTAATTCATATTTAAACAATCTTTTGTATGTGAAAAATATGAGGAAAGCATAATTGTTACTATAGACAGACAGAAAGCTTGGAGCAGATTTCAGTGTTTTACAAACTCTTTAAGGTTCCAGGTCCCTGGATTTTAAAAGTAAGAGTGGCAATACTATCATAAGTAACAGTTAATACCATAGACTTGTTCTTCAGATTTAACTCTGTGTGAGCTAATTGTTCATAGCTTTTAATAGTCTCTGAAAAGTGCCTCAGGTATTATTTAAATGCTAATTTAGTAAAATATCATGACAGAACCCCCTCATTTTTCTGGTCTCTAATTGTAAATAAAAGACCAATATTATAAATAGAATGTTTTAAATAGTTTCTGTTATCTATTAATAGCTATGAATTTTTGTAATGTTTTCATCTGACTTTATGCTAAAAGAATCATCTTGCATCAACAGTTTAATAAAGGTTAAGCTGTCAATGGTGTTATCCTATTAGAATCCTTTAAATGGCAACAATAAAAATGTGTGCAATAGTCTGAACAGATAATGTCAAAATTAATATGCACATTGTACCATGAATCTGGTATTATAAAGGCTGCTATGGGGCTTTTAAAGTGGTTGAGTAAGCGTGTTCTTAACTGAATGTTTTAGAATGTCTCATCCTTTAATGACTTACAAATATAATTTCTAAATGGATCTTTCCCTCACCTCCATATCAAGGGACTCGAGACATGTCCTTGTTGATCAGATGATTCTTGTTGCTGGAACAGTTCCCCAGTAGAATGCTCTTTTAGATTGCCAAAGGTACAGTAAAAAAAATTCTTAATATAAAGGAAAATTTGTTCCTGAAACATGTAGCCTGTAAAAATTGAAATCCTCTTTGCTTTCTCTTTGGTACTTGCACTTCTGCAAATCACTTTAATGCTTGGAATATCTCCTCTCCACCACTATTCTTATATTTGGAAGCAGAGTGCCTTATTAGTCTGAAATTTTGATCATGTGAATGAGGCCAAAGTTTGGCCTGTACAGCTTGGTTTGTTTATTCACTTATTTTCGTAAAACTAGTAGCACATAGTTCTGTGAGTACGGCTTTAGCAGAATCAGATTGGCAGAGCAGTAGGGGTACCGCTGTGTAAGTGGTGGATACCTTGTGTACAAGCAAAGGGTTTCAAATGGTGCGCAATTACTTTATTTCTTCACACGTGGCATCATACACTGAGAAAAATCTTCATCTCTACCTGCAAAACTTGCCATTGTGAGAACCTGTTTGGAAGATTTACTCATTGTTCTTATGCAAATGTTTTTACTAAGGACAATTTCTTTAAAAGCTTGCTAACTTTATATTGTCAGTTGACACTCTGAATAAGACAAATCTTCATTCTTCTTTCCAAAACAAAGGTAAATTGTGAAGGAAAAGGGTGTCTCAGTTCTACCAGGTAAGACTATTTTACTTCCATGAAACTATATTGAAAAGCCATGGTAAGAATCTACCTCTTAGAAGTGGAGTGGATACTTCCCAGGAAGGACCGACAGTTTTAGCATGCTTAAAAGACTTTTTACAGTGCTTTTATAAGTATTACTAAAAAAGGTAAGAGATGTGAGAGATGAACGAAAAGTAAGAATGCGTTGTAAATAATTCTGTTTTAATTCTAGTGAATAATTTGCTCTGGATACTGTTTTGTTCTTTTTTTTTTTTTTTTTTTTTTTAAAGCTAGCCGTTTTGAGGCACATATCTTAATTTATGAGTGTCAGGAGGGAATACTATCCTAAACTTGCCCCTTCATAATGAAGTCTGTTTGTTACTCCTGGAAGATTGTAGTGCAGTTTATTTTAGGGTGAGGGTAATACCATAGGTCAGGCCATTCCTCAAAAAAACCCTGAAACTCACATTTATTTTTTGTGCGAGTATTTAAGCGGTGTTTTTGAGAATCTTCTGCTTTCTTCTTCAACAACGCGAACCTCAGTATACCTTTCGGTTAATTTCTGCTTCTTAAAACACAAGTGATGTCCACAAACTGAGAGGAATAGTGAGAGCCCTTTGAGGGCCTTGCTTTTTTAGAAAGGGATTAGTTTACTAGTAACTGTGACTGGGTTTCATGAAACACTCTTTGAAATCTTTGGCCGATTAACCTGAGCATGCCATGAAAAGGTGGATTCAGTGTCTTAAGAGTTTGAAAAGAAAGAAGAGAAGTAACTTCATTAATTAGTTCAGGAGGCCGGTTCCATACAGAAACAGCAGCACGTGTTCTCAGTCACGGGAGACATAACTCCTGTGTCCTCAGTTATAGCCTTGTCATGGCAAAGCCTCTTCAGCCCCTCTACAAAGTCATTTCATCTGATTTGTCAGGCTTCTGCAGGTGCCAGTTTTCAAATGAAGATACACTCTGAACAGAGTAGAAATATGTTTATCCTGCTTTCACACATCATTTGTATACTTTCCCGCTAAAGGCAGGACAGAAAAACCAACGCAGTGAGCCTCCATGTTTGCTTGTTCAATTAATACCACCGTGGCTGGGTATACTGAGATTTTTGACCATGCCACATGCCTGATACAAATAGCTGTGCAAGTAGAACTCGGCTGAGATTACTAAACTCGGCATTTTGGATTTGTGATTCAACCTGAACCAGGATGGCAAAAGCGAGCTGGTAATTATCCTTGCTGGCCTGAAGCTGCCATGGCGACTGAGGCACGAAGGGCCCTGTGTTCAGCCCCGCTGCCAGAGCCGGTGTGGCTTGTGCCTAAAGCCCCTGACCGGGCTAACAGGGAGCATTCTCACGCCAGGGTGGTCTCTGCCATTCCTTCTTACAGAAAGAGCATGAAATAAGTAGAGGGAGTGTGGAAAGTCAGGCTTACCCCATCTTAGTTCTTGGCTCATGGAGTTCTCTACCCCATCTCCCTGTTGAATCAGCCTCCTCTTCCTCCTCTTCCCTCCAGCAGTCCCCCTTAGCTGCACGTCGGTGTCCTCTCTAGATTCTGCCACAATGGAATCGTGGAAGGCTTTAAGTAAGTCTCTTTTGGAAAGTCCAAACAAGCTGGCTCTTCCAGGAAGAGGAATTTTTGCCTGGCGGGCGTTGGTCAACATTAATAACAAAAGGCACTAATAGCTTTGCTATAGGACCCCTATACTATGTATGTTAGTCATTTGTAACAGCTAAGGAGAAGGCCAGGAGAGGTGTTAAACAATTACCTGCGTCTTAACTGCATCTTCATTTATGTGGTTGTTTTCTAGATAGCAAAACCAAAATGTGTATTAATTGCATCCTTTGTCACGGTTTTAAGCCCACAATTTAATATTAATAATCTAACAGCAATAATCTAATAAATAATAAAACTATATAAAAATGATGTCATTTTCAACCGCAATATTTTAATGGTATGAATTGTTAAGATGAAGTAGAGAATTCACCTATGCCTTGCTGTTATAAACAAATGCTTTTAAAATTCTTTAAGTCGTTGAAGACTTAATTAATTTATGATGAAAGATTTATCTTGAGTACAAACTCAAGTTACGAACCACTAATCATTTGATTTAAAAGGCTTTATCACTGCTGTCTAGAAGTAGCTGATAAAATGCTTCAGTTAGACTGGAAAGTTTGCTGCACTACCTGGAGAAATTTCTATGCATGTAGGATTACCTACACGGAACACAAGAAGCTAGAGTGGCGTGGGACTCACAGACGGTAACTTCATTTCAGAAGGACAGGCAGCTTTTTAGAGAGGAGCTGGAAGATTAAGTAAGAGTTATGGCAAACATATGTCTCTGGAAAAAAAACCCTGGTATTCTCAATATTAGTCTTGCAGTGAATGAAAATAAAGGCTGTAGCCTCTAACGTATACCATCAGAGTATAAGAAATGCCATTTGAGAACAATTTTTAAGGAATTTTTATTCCTCTAAGACATGCATGGGATTAATGAGTTATAGTTGCATGTTTATGAGTGAGAGAAGGAGGAGGAAATAATAATTAAGTTGTGAACTTGTTCTAGCGTTAAGTAACAAGCTGTTGAAAAAAGGGAAAAAACTCACTTCTTGGGAGTTGTTTGAATCATTACATAGATAAAAGTTTTGGACAGAGTTTTCAGCTGACACTGGCATTCCCTGACTCTGGCAGAATATTGTGATACCTGAAAATAAACTGTCCTGCTTTTTCCAGGACTTTCAAAGGTGTTAAAACTCTGCATCAGCTCTGTATCTGCACAGAGACGTTAGTGTGATTTTTGACCTGAGAATTACTTAGTCCAGTAGGTAAAATAGCACTGGGTGTGTAGATGTAATGGATTTTCTTGTTTTTTCCTTATTCAAGGTGTTAAAAAGATTTAATTTTTTTCTGTATGTGGGAATGCAACTTCCATTGGATGTTTTCTTCTTACTTCACTCTTTCATATAGTTGGTCTGTACTCTTTTCCCCTTTTCCTGCTCCACAATGCAGGTGTGGAGATGTAACTCAGAGTTCTCTAATGGCCTGTGAGTGCTGCGTGGTGTTTGCTTGGTTTTTTAAATTAATAAAATATTATTTTTGTTTTTTGATAAATTTCAGCAACGTTCTTGCTAAACATTCTCTGCCCAGGAAGCGGACAACTTTATTCCTTTTAATCTGGCCATCAATTGGAAATCTAGGTTGAGGCTCAGAAGTGGAGTGCAAATATGGGATCTAAAAAGGTGTCAGTTCTCTGTGGTTGGTGGGCTCCTTGTGATATGTACGTATCTTTTTGTAGATTATAGGAAGTAAGAGAGATAAAAAGCTGCACTGTACAGCCAAAAGACTGACTTAGCAAACTGTTCTTTAGAGATACATTAGTACAATGTGTGCTCTAGCTGCTGTTGTCCATCAGGATGCATTTTCAACTGCTGTCTCAATCTTGTCCGTACTCAGCTGCTTTTATTTCAGGAAATGGCTACTCGTGAGATCTCATGTTTTGCTAAGTACTGTACAGGGTCCTCCTTGCTTCATCAGGCATTTATAATGGATGACTTTGCAATAACTATCTGCTGTTCTGTTTTTGGCCTTCATAAACCTTTCTGTAACCAAAAAGGTGGCTTTCTTCGGAATACTGTTATAGAGCAAATAAATACATTGTTTTTCTAAGGCCCATAAGATCAGACTTTGTTATCAACACCAGATCTAAGAAGTTTACTCATGTGGTAGAGGGTTTGCAGACCGGTCTCCTTAGTTGAGAGGTTTGTTACTTACAAAAACATTACCATGTTTATGCGCTTTATTTAGGACATAGATATAAGCACTTAATTCTTTTTTACTTTTACTTTCTCCCGAATATTGTTCCTTGCATCTCAGAGCAGCAAAAGGAATAAAAGTTTTGATTCAATTGTCATAATACCATCCTACATGTATAGTGCGAAGTACTAAAGCAAGAGATTCAAAACTTAATATGATGTAGAAGTGTTCAAGGTACTTACAGAATATCATCTTGTTTCTTCAGATAAACATTAGGTGAAGATGCTGTAAGACAGAAGTCAGCAGCCAGCTAAGGCTAAGTGAAGATTTTAGACTTTGAGATGTTGTATCAGCATAACTTCATGTAATTTTGGGCATTATACGGTATGCTTTGCCTCCTCCTTTTGTGTCAGTTTCCCAGACAAGTGAATCCTCCAGCTGCATCCAAATTTCTGGTTATTCCACAAGAAGTATTTGACATGGATTTTGTTGAAGATTTTCATGTGCATTTCCAGGATTACTTTTCCAGAAGAGTTTAAAGCACTGCACTGTAGATGAACATTTCAAGTTCCTGAACTATAAAATACTTGGTTTTCCTCATAAAAGTCGCCAGGTACTGATGCTTTTTTTAATTTTTTTTTTTTTTTAACCAGTCAGTGAACTGAATCAAATAGCCTGCATTTCCTCACAGCTCCAAGTATGTTGGAAGAGGGAGTGAAGAGTGAAAGGAGTTTTTTGGTGCGCTCTTATTCTCAGTTCTTTATTAGCATAGCTGCCTGCTCTCATATTCATTGCTTGGGAGCTGAAGTGAGCTACAACACCTCTTAGCAGGTCTTCTAGTGTCTGATCCAGCTGCTATTAAAGTCTATGGAAAAATTACTACTTACCTGAAACACAACTTTGATCAGTCCTAATGCAATAATCTGGGAAGAAAATCCAGCGTTAAAAGTCCTGTCAAAAACACTTGAGGACTAACAGGATGTGCTGTTAAACCTCCTCCAGGGTCTCAGCTTCATTGAAATACATGGCTGGGACTATGGAAGTAATATTTACTCTCATTCTGAAACACCTGACAAAAGTGATACCCTGTCAAGCCAGGACCAGATGGACTTACTGGCTGTAGCTCCAGTGTGATCAGCTGCAACCATCCATCTTGGGGATGTCTGAGGGAGATTGCCGAACAGAACCAGCAGCATGGGTATTGATGCTGTTTTGCAGTCTGAATGATGGAAGGTGTAAGGGTGCCTTGATTCAGCAGACAAGGATTGGCAAATGCTCCAGAAACATTTTCATGACTTCAAGCCTCTCGTGATTTTAAAACAAATACCCTTTAATGAGATTTTGAGCTTTGTGGCCCTTCACAGTCATGTGAATATGTATCATACTAACTTTCTGTGTACTGTTGGAGTTTCATTTGGCATTTTTAAAGAAGAGTTGCCTTTTAGTTAAATTTCTTCCTTCAGTGTATGTTTCATGTTATGTAATTCTACAAATATCAGCTAAATCACAGTACTGTCACATCTTTCAGGCTGTTTATATGCACAAAGTGGCAAGGCAGCTGCTGCAATATGGCTAATCAATCCAAATAAATTTGAGAGCTGTGTTATGGTTTCTCTCCAGAAATGTGAACATGAAGTATAAAAAAAAAA
>NW_010546784.1:0-46308 GCF_000687285.1 Phaethon lepturus
AGGCTGGTCCGGTACGCGAGAAAGTGTTTGTCTTTGTCTTTCTCCGGCCAACAATAACAGCTCTAAACTGGGCCGGGTGCAGGCAGGGGCGCGCCCGCCGGACGTTTTGGGGAAATTACATGTTTTGGCTCTTTGTTTCTTGTCCCAGTGTTGATAAAACGATCGATGCGCCGTGCCTCTCACTTCTTCACCAACTTTGTCCTTTTATAGTGTCTGGTTGCTGCCGTCCCCGTTTTCCTCTGTTGTAGCTGGTTTCACTGTGATCAGTAATCGGGGGAAATTCTGGCTGCGCTTCCCTCCCTTGTTCGGTTTGCTAAATTTACCATAGTTTAGTAAGTTTTTCTGTTGAAACGTGGGAGATCCTGATAACGATGACAAACTTTCCGTGGTATCTGTCGGTTTTTAGCGTTTTTCTACTTGGAGGCAGAAAATGAAATGTGTGCTAGAACCTCATTGACTTGTTTTAGGCGTGTTGTCTCAAATGCACATAAAAACTGTTCATTCAATGAGGTTAGACTGGGTAATACTTGTGATGATCAGTCTAGTACAGCTTTCAGGAGAGACAGTCTTCTACCCGTTGTGTATCTATTGGTAATGGCCAAAGCATTTCTTATAGAGATGTATATGGTTATGTGACATTTTTATGGGCAGTGTCAGCAATTACTAAGAAGACTCCCAGGCTCCTTGTGCACAGGAGATGGCTTGCTTGTGGCGATGGAGATTCTTGGTGGGACTGTTGAGAGACTTGTGAGCTGCTTGAAGCGGTTCTCTCACTGAATATTTGCGATGTTGTTCAGACTGTGATACGTGTTTTGCACCTCCCTTGGTTATTAGAGGAGAAGAATATTTTTGGAGGCTGTGTACAGAATGGCCAGGTGTCTTGGTTGTACAAGGGTACACGAGCATCTGTGTATGGCTGAGAGTCATGGATAATGGCTGTGGAGAAGCCTGCATGTAGTTTGCAGGCAGATGCTAATTGGGGGCTTCCCAAATCTTTGTTTCAGGGTGGGATTGGACTGAGTGGACCTTTGGGTTTCTGAGTGAACTGGAATTACTGATTCCAGTAGTCCCTCCTGCCGTTCTTTCACAACCAAGATCTTTTTTGCTAGCAGTCTCCACATCTGCACGTGCCTGATGTTGGCCTTTCGATACCGTAGCTCTCAGATAAAAGTTGGAGGCAGTGCCAAAAGCAGCAGGCTGGTTGTCCGTTCCTGAGATGAATAGCCTGCTTATAAAGCACAAAGTTTCTCTGTATGTGTGTGTTATGAAAATGACCAGAATACTGAATAGGAAAACAGTCTCTCTGGGGTTTGATTGAAGACAGTAGTTCTATGAGCTAAACAGAAGAAATCATTTTACCATAAAAAATAAAATGGTTCTGTACATTTCACATGGAATTTCTGAAAACATCAGACTTGGAGACTGCTTAGAAATTAAAAGAGGTATATCTTTGGTGAACCTGTATAGCTGGATACTTAATGTTGCTTGCTTATGAGGATAAAAATCTGTTGTGGAGACTGATGGAGGTACATCATCAATAGACAGTCTGTTAAATGTTTCGTGACCTTAATTGTTTTCTTATTGTTACTAGCACTGTATTACTCTACATTCTGTAAGTTTTACTGCTTTCTGGCTCTTACTCTCAGGTCAGATATCGCTTATGTTTACTCCCTGCTCTGCTTGTTGAATCATTCCCTTGCAAGTGGCTGTAAAATCGGTAATATGTATTCAGGAACATTAGAGAAATGTGTTTTTATTGTAAAAATGTCAGAAATGTCTAGCATTCTGTGTACAGAATTACTTTGTAGAGTTTCTGCTAAACTAAAAAAAGTTACTTTCTATTTCTTGCTTTTTCTCTGTCACTGTAATTAATCAATTTATTCTTTGATTTTATTCTTCAATTATCTGTCTACTCTCAATTTTCTTCTCTCTCTCTTTCCTTTTTCTTGTCTTTCAGTTTTGACTGTACTAACACCATTGCTGATTTGCTACTCTTAGAGTGTTACCTTCTCCCAGTATCTGTACTTGACCATCAGACACTATGAGGAGACTGGCTTTTCGAGGTGCTGGTTGTACTCTGGTAAATCTGGTAAATTATTGATTGTATGTGCATCATTCTCTCCATTCCTCTGCCTTAGGCTTTTGCTTTCCTTTATCCTAACTGTTGGTTATTCCTGCATTGTTCATCTCATTTGTGTGCTTGAAATAAATTCTGTCTCTAACGTAAATGCTCTAATTATGTTGTGCTGCCATACCTTGTAAATCAGCCGAGTGCTTCCTGGAAGAAATCCCTTGATTTGGTTGGAAAATGGCTATAGGCTGGGACAGATGGATCTATTCTGTCTTCAACCTTTGAGACAGCTACAAAAAAAGATATTTTTATGAAGCTGTCACTGGAAGTTGGGAAAGAGCCAAAAACTTGTTCCATAAATCGCCATAGTTGTTGTATGGTGGTTATTCATTTGTCACTGTTTGTGTTGATAAATGGAAAACGATGGCCAAAAAGGAGGTGGCTTTTTCTACTTCTTAGTGATTGAGCCATTCATCCTATACATAAAGTGGGAGCGATAGGTCACACAATGGTCCAGACCTTTTTTTTTTTTTTGGCTTGAATCTATGACAAGGTATTCAGTAGCCATTTGAATTTTAGTTTGTTTTCTTTGTGGTTTTTTTTGGTTTGTTTGGGGTTTTGTTTCTTTGTTTGTTTGTTTTTTTAATTTGACATGGAATGACGTGCTTTTACACCAGAACTGAGCACTTGCCTCTGTACAGCTCTTACCTTTAAAACAGTGGTTCTTGCTTAGTTATCCTGCATGGGATTAGGTATCAAAATGTAGATGGTTTAAGAATGTATCCTAGTAAATGCTAAATTCATCTTCATCACTGTGAGCCCTAGGCTTTCTACACTGCTGTCATCAGTGACTATAAAACTGTAGGACCATTTTGGTTTCCCTTTACTCTTGCCAATTTTCAAAAAGCTGGTGTTTAGATATATGGTTTAACTGAACTGTAGTATTGATATTGTAGTATAGATATTGTATATCATATTGTATAGATATTGTAGTATCAAACATACGTGACTCATCCTAAAGCATTGCTGACTTCATAGTTAGTTCTCATCAGTGAGTTTGGATGCAATGCCATGAGTTTAAGAACATCTCTATTCATTATAGAAGAAGTTGGATTCCATGGGTTCCAAGAGGCGAAGAGCTACCTCGCCTTCCAGCAGCGTCAGCGGAGGAGACTTTGATGACGGCCATCACTCCACGAATATACCAGGCCCAAGCAGAAAGAGGAGGAGACTTTCCAATCTCCCAACTGTAGATCCTGTTAGTACCTTCTTATGATGCACAACTTTTTTCTTGGGGATGCTGTATCCCTGTCTGGGAAATGCTGAATTGTAAAATGGATGATCATAGGTAGCACATATGTACTGGTCCTGAATCTGCTGCTGCCTTGGCTAAGCTTTGTTTAGGATCTCATTCAGCTTTGGCTTGTTCTTGTCTCCCCAGTTTCATCTTTTTCTTTCCCATCTACCTTTTGCTGCTTTCCCTTTTTTTGCTGATGATTTTAGCAGATGGAAGGATATTGGAGAAGGAGCTGAAATCATAACGTGCAGAAATTGAGAGCTGTGTCTGAACAGCAAATGCAGCGAGAGATAAGTGGGGAATGGCATAGGCAGTGATTGCTGAAGTGTGCAACGTCTCTGTTATGCCTTTGAGTTAGCAGTCTAATTTTAATTAATTGCAGGGCAGAAGAACCCCTGTCGTTGTTTTAGATGTCTATAACTCGGAGAGAATTGTACTGAATTAATTTACATTTTGGGTGTTTTACTTAGAATTAGCATTGAAAGAAAGCTCCCTATGTTCAAAAAAATAAATTAAATTCTGCAGTACCTGACATACTTGTCAGGTATCGTACTAATGTATGAAATGCACCAATTTTTTCACGTTTCTGCTTTAGAGCATGCTGTGGATTGGCAGCTTGTCTTTCCCATTTTAAGCAGGCTTTAGATTTGTTACCTCCTTAAAATTTTCTCATTTTTCATTACTTTATTATTCTTGCATTTTAGATTGCTGTATGCCATGAACTTTACAATACCATCAGAGATTACAAAGATGAACAGGGCAGGCTCCTTTGTGAGCTTTTCATTAGGGCACCGAAGCGAAGGTAAGACCATGGTTCTGGTTAAGCCTTGACCCTGAAATTTAATGAGGGAGTAAATGGATATTGAGGAATACTTCAGCATAAATAGCTGTGAAAAATTTAAGCTAAATTTGTCATAATATCACACCAGTGTTTGATGTGAGTATTTGATATAATTATTCAATGGGACATGCTAACGTTTGTGCCCTTTTTCAGTCAAAAAGGGATACACTGAATTAATTTAAAATGTTTCTTGTGACACCTGCCTAAAACATCTATGTCTTTGACTATAAAATATTCCACATACGTGATGGAATGTAATACTAAGGGTATATCAATAGAAGTGACCCTTGAAAATGCAGTAGATAAAGTAAGAGACTGAATTTTATCTTAAACTCAGAAGATTGAGGATGAGTCTACTAATAGACTGCTGCCCAGATCTTTTAGCTGTAACAAATTGGAACTTTCTTTGTTTTATTTAGTCACAGTCATGTACAAACTTTAGGGTTGCAGTTTTGGTTTTACTGCTTGGAATATAATGCCGTTTTTTGTCATTACAACAGAAATCAGCCAGATTATTATGAAGTGGTTTCTCAGCCAATTGATTTAATGAAAATCCAACAAAAGCTAAAGATGGAGGAATATGATGATGTGAATGTGCTGACTGCTGATTTTCAGCTTCTCTTTAACAACGCAAAGGCTTACTATAAGGTGAGGAAAATACGTATAAAGGCTCAAATTAATTGTAAAAGTGGTAGAGATATGTTCAAGTTCTCCCTTGGTTTGGCCAAAAAGCTTTTCAGTTTAGCCTTTATTATTGGTAAGAGAACAAAATGCATTGCAGTTATTTGCATATATTTCCATAAGGTTGACTGTATCTTTGTAAGTCCCACTATAGCAATTTTACTGTGGAAGACTGTAAAATAATGTGGGGAGGGTTTTCATGTAGTTTTCCAACAGAGATAGAAAGCAAAAAATAGAAATGTAAACTGAGAAAAATATTCCTCTATCAAAGCCTTCCCATGTTACACAGACTCTGTGTGACATTTTGAAATAGGAAAAGATTGTTTTTTTCCCAAAAGGAAGAGTTTATAAATAACAGCAAGTATACAGTAGGAGTGTTGAATCTTTCTCTTCCATTTGCCACTTAATAATATGAAAAAAAGGCACATTGATTATTGTGGCTAGTGAAGATAGATTGTGAGTGTATGTGACGATGTATAACCCTCGTGTCCATTTCCTCAAATGGGGTACGTGTTTTATTTCAGATGTTAATCCTTTTTATTGCAGTTGCTGTAAGGAAGTGGGGAAAAAATTTGATTAATCTCATTTAATGGAAGACTATGTTAAATACAATAACCAGTGAAATTGTATGTAGTGACTGAGATGATACAGCAAATCTAAACCTGCTAATATTAACTTTCATATATCTCTTACTTTGGAGATGATCCAAATGGCTGCTTTCTGAATAACCCAAGCAGTGTAACAAGGTGACATTCAGAAAAGCAATGTTTATTTTGTTTATGTTTGTATGTGTGTAACTTTTTGAAAAACAATCAGATTTATGGATTAATGTGTTTGCACATTGTGGTTACAGTAGAAAAAGTACAAAGCTTTCCAAATCCATTGTGTACTGCTGAAGCTTTGCAAGGCACTTGCCTATTAATGTTGTCTTTTTCATGGTTTGTATATGAGGGAGAAGGACTTGATGACAGGGAATAATGATTAGAATTTTACAAAATGTCTGCTGCCTTTATCTACAGAATAGTGGACTCAAAACTATGCTCGTGTCGTAAAAATCTTGCATGTGGCATAGAAATAGGTAGCCATCATTCTAGGATGAAGGAATGTTGACATTTCCAGGGAAACATGGAGTTGTGAGCTGGCACATAAAAAAAAAAATCTCTTCTTTTTTTCGTCTTTTACCTTACCCATGGCAGTTCCAATGACGCATCTAAAACAGGGGTGGCTGATTCATTGTCAAGGTCTTTATTGCTGCAGGTGTTTCACTGGCAATGCTAGATTAGAATGGAAACCTTTGGGTTTTTAGTACTTTGGTTCAAGTCTTACACTTTTGGGCATCTTGCATTAATGTAGAAGGAGGCAGACTAGTGGAACAGAATACCCTTTAAATCTGTTCCTCATAATTTAACACCTGGTCTAATGTCTTGAGAATATTTAAGCCTAATAAGGTAAGCTTAAGAACAGTGCTCCTGTTGGTTTCTCATTTGTATTACAAGCTGTCAGAGGTTGAGAAGGTGAAGAAGAGCGTAATTAGCAGTAATAAAGTGACATATCTGCAGGAATACGTGAAACAGAGGTTAAGTTTCTTAGAGGAAAGGGAAAGAAAAATACCAAAGAGTGGAAAAGCAGTCTTTTTGCTGGGTAGTGTTCTTCAGTAGTAATGTTTATAGGCACCTGCTTGTCTGGCGCTACCAACTTGGTATTTACAAAACTTAATTTGCTGACTAATGATTCTAGCTCTTCCAAAAAATATACTCAGATGTGTACCCAGGTGGTAGCGTGTTGTCAAGTTCTTTGGTATTTCACAGTTAATGCTGAGTTATGGAAGAGTGTAAATCATTGTAGTGCTTTCAAGGATATAGGCACGTTTATTGGCATTCTTCTGTAGAAATGAATTTTCAGGTACCACATAATGGCAGCAGTATTGTCTTAAATCACATTTCTGGCATACTGATGTTTAGTCTATTTTAAATACCAGTACTGTTATGCTGCAACAAAACCTAATGATTTTTCTAGATTCATCTAATAGGCTTGTCCAAGCCTCAACCCAAGTAATTTTATTGCTAAGTTTTCTGGAAGACTTGAATGCTTTGGAGTGATAGAGCTTGTATTTTCTGGTGCTTATTATGATTCTTAACATCTCTGTTGAAGAACGACTGAAGCAGCAATTTCCCAGTTGTTTTTTTTTTTTAATTAATTTAATATCTTTCAATTAATAATTTATAAAATTCAGATAAGAACGATCTGAATTTTGAGTAGAATGTTTGATTTATTTTTGCAGCCTGATTCTCCTGAATATAAAGCTGCTTGCAAGTTATGGGAGTTGTATTTGCGCACAAAAAATGAGTTTGTTCAAAAAGGTGATGCTGAGGAGGAAGACGAAGATGAGGAAGGACATGACAATCAAGGCGCAAATTCTGAATTAGTAAGTGTGGGCATGACAACTGCATTTGGAAGAAGCCATGGCTTTGTATGTCAGTTGACTCTGAGAGGGAGATTGGCCTCTCAGAGCCAATCTGAAAAAGCATTAAGTCTTTTCATAGTTAAATTATGCCCCAAAAGGTATTTCTTGTACAAGTTTATTAGTTAATAATCTCACAGCATGGTATGTGTGTTTCACTTTTGCCTAGCAAAAAAAGTTAGGAGATTTTCTGATATGGATAAAATACAGTTCTGTTTTAGTTGAAACTAATATTATGCGGGCTTGATATCATGCCAGCATTGAGGTTTGATGCAAGCAAGCTTCATGTCTGATGACATTGTTTTCCAGCGTGTGTCCCATTCAGTTAGTGCAGTTGTTCCTCGAGTGTTTTATAAGCCAGATATGATGATAGGAAGTTTGGGCTTGCCTGGTTTTTGTGATGTTGGGATGCATGTTTTCATTAATGTTGACAACTAAGTTTATTCCAACAATATGTAATGTATGTCTGACAGTCTGCAGTGTAAATGGAGATTAAAGTCTTCTCATGTGCTTTACCTAAATCATAGAATCATAGAACGGTTTGGGTTGGAAGGGACCTTAAAGATCATCTAGTTCCAACCGCCCCTGTGATGGCCAGGGACACCTTCCACTAGACCAGGTTGCTCAGAGCCCCATCCAACCTGGCCTTCAACACTTCCAGGGATGGGGCATCATCCACAACTTCTCTGGGCAACTTGTGCCAGTGCCTCACCACCTCACCAAGAAGAATTTCTTCCTTATATCTGATCTAAATCTCCCCTCTTTCAGTTTAAAGTCATTACCCCTTGTCCTATCATGACATGCCCTTATAAAAAGTCCCTCTCGAGCTTTCTTGTAGGGCCCCTTCAGGTACCAAAAGGCTGCTATAAGTTGTCCCTAGAGCCTTCTGTTCTCCAGGCTGAACAATCTCAACTCTCTCAGCCTTTCTTCATAGGTGAGGTGGTCCAGCCATCTTACCATCTTTATGGCCCTCCTCTAGCCTTGCTTTGCCAAATGCATAAACAATGTTGTTTTCAAAAGTTCCATCCATGTTTTATAGCTGATTTTTTGTCTTTGAAAAGTAAACTAATATATTTCAGTGCAACTTGAAGCACTCCACTATGGCTGCTATTAAAACTTCTTGTGATTTCATTTCTTGTATTAGTCATCTCCAGGATACCTGAAGGAAATTCTTGAACAGCTTCTTGAAGCTGTAGCTGTTGCCACAAACCCATCAGGACGTCTCATAAGTGAACTGTTTCAGAAACTTCCTTCTAAAGTGGTGGGTATTTTAATAATATTGTTTGTGTTCGAAGTTGGAAACCTGGACATTTATAGAACTGATGTTATACATTGTATGATGGGCACACTCAGGATGCAGTTCTTTGTTTCTGTCTCATCAGTGGCAAACTCCAGCTGTTTTTAGAGCTTCCCTCCCTCCTTTGCTCCTACCCAGTTGTTCCCAGTCCTTCATTGCTGATTGGGGCTTTCCCTGTTCTGCCAGTTCAGTTAATTGGATTTTTTCGGTGCAGAGTTTTTAATCTTTTTAAATATGTCTGATGTCACTGTTTTATTTCAGCATGTGGCGTAACAAGTTTAACCAGCAAAATAAATACTGTGCAGACCATCACCACGTATTTGGCTTTCAGACAGAACTGTTCCTTTATGTCAGTTCATTGATGAATTATAATTCCTTGTATCTGCCTTATCATCTGGCTTCCCCAAACTGAAGCCTAGTGCTATGTTTATGAAGCTTACACTGTTCTTATCTGCAATTCATCTAATAGCTCATTCTATTCTAATAGCTATTAGAACAATAGCTTTGTGACTGTTTATAGTAATACATAAATTATTTTTGTTTTCCAGCAATATCCAGATTATTATGCAATAATAAAGGAGCCCATAGATCTTAAAACTATTGCCCAAAGGATACAGGTACAGTATGAGCATGTTCATGTGTCGTAATACAGCCTTGTTTAACAGTAAGCATTCTAAAAGTGTTAGAAGCCAAAGTTCATGGTGGTAGGAAAAGCAGTGTGGTTTTCCGCTGCTACTTAAAAATCTGAACACTATGCTGATTTATGTTCTGTCCTGGGTTAATGCTGCAGAAGTAGCTGTGTTGAAGATCGAGCATTGTAAACTGTAGTGTGCTGGCATTGAGCCCGAATATCTTGTGTTCCTTGATGTTTAATGGTTTAAAGTAATTCCTTGGCAAGTACTGCTAATGTAAAACATTGAGGTATTGAAGCCTGGTCATGCATTATCATCATCTATTTTTGTTCTAGTGTTATAAATAGATGTTTTGTACTGATGCATTTTTCATCTTATTTCTCCAGTAATTTGAAATATTGTTCTGTTATTCTAGCATTTTGTAGAATAGTGAGGGATAGCACATAGACTAATTGAACTAGAGAATACAGGTAAAATAACATTGAAGAACCCTTTAAAATTAAGATAATCTAATGTAGTAATTATTTTTCTTAACTTTCTTCTTTGATGACTTTTTCAAGATACTTATCTGTTCTCTTTATAAATGTGTTATTGTTTTTCTATAAATATTCCCTTTATTCTATATGAATTCCTTTTGCTTTTCACTATTGACTTATTTCTCATGCTATCTGAAACCAGTTCTGTTGTTTGTTGTATAGAATGGAACTTATAAAAGCATCCATGCAATGGCCAAGGATATAGATCTTCTGGCAAAGAATGCCAAAACCTACAATGAGCCTGGATCACAAGTATTCAAGGTTAGTTTCAGTTGTTTGTAGTTTGATCTCAGTTCAGATTTTCTTTACTACTTTCTGTGCTGATTGATCCCTAAATGAACCTTTAGCATGAGGCCCTAAAGACTCGTTTGCTTTTTTTTAAAAAAATAGCTATTAGTAGCTTTTCCTTTTTTATATTGTTTTAGTATAGTTGGGGTATATGATTTTTTCCAATTAAATTTTACTTCAGGGTTATGAGTTGCATGACTTCTTTGGAGGAATGGAGGATCCCTGTACTTGTGATTGAAGTTCAAACGGCTGAAAATACAGGTTCAAGTGATAGTAGTAGTAGTCAGCTGTCATCTCTTTCCAGATTGCAGGAACTGTTTATGGTTTTCATCATAAGCTTGAAAATCAGTCTCATGCCTTCTTTGCATAGTTTTTGAAGATCCTCTTCCTTTTAGCCATATTTTTGTGACAAAATTGCACCTCCTGTCTTCTTCATGCTTAGTTCACCAGCATTTTGTGTACAGGTTACTAGGTTGCTGTTTCCATGTACTTTGGAAGTAAGAGAAGTTCAGTGGTAAATTATTCCTTTGTGTGTTCGATTTTTAAGGTAGTAAAATGCCATCTGTATGTATAATGTTATTATGTAAGTGGTTCTTGGACTTTTCCAGTTGCACTTCTGTTTGGATTGTAGTTTCAGTTCCTAGTGACATTACTCACGCTTGTAACCTCAGTCAAAACTTGTAGTCTCTATTTTGTGAACTGTTACCCCAAGTATCAAGTCCACAGGTGTAGAATGAGAGAGAGCAGGAACTGTAAAGCTTGGTAATGGTAGTAGCCTTTTGATTGCAAAGGCACAGAAACTAATTTGCTGATTTATTTCGAAGTGGTATTCATGTATATTTGCAAACTGTAGGGGATTTTTTCTTTTCTTTTTTTTTAAAGGATATGACAAAAGACGAGCCCGAAGCTACTCAGTTATTCTGTTCAGTTTTCACAGGCCACTGTGGGTCTATTTCAGGCACACATTGTTCTATGCTTCATTTCTAATACAAAATTGTTTTATATCTAAATATAAAAGCCCCTTCATTTTTGTTTTAGATTTTTAGATAGATGGATGTACCTGACTAACATTCTTCACTTTCAACATTAAACAAAAAAATTCTTTTAATTGACAGGATGCAAATGCGATTAAAAAAATATTTAATATGAAAAAGGCTGAAATTGAACACAGTGAGTTGGCCAAGTCAAGTCTCCGAATCAGGTACTGCAAATAGAGTTCTTTTGATAAACTCATATAAAAATCTCTATAGACATTCTCTTAATTTTGCTGTGGAGAATATAGTGGTAAATAATTGCTTGAAAACTTAGTTTATTGTTGTTTTATAAGTTATAAATCATAAAATAGTTTTTGGAGGGAAACTTTTTATTTAAATACTTCTGTGATGCAATATTTCTGTGATGTACTTGATCATGAAAAACAGTGTCAATAGATTTTTTTATAACTTAAGCAATGGCCAACTTCCACCATATGTGTTTATAAGTTAATAACAGAAGAGGAATGGTGAGGAACAAGGTGTGTTGTTGTGCTTTGCTTTACAGAAAATCTTGGATATTCTTGAACCTTGTTAGGAACTGGAGCATAAGAGCTCACAGTTGATTAGGTAGGGGCAGAAACATAGGAACAAGACCTCAGGCAAAAGATACTTAGAGGGAAGCCCACATTATATAAATCCTTGTTTGAAAACCAATTTCTAGCTATGAATAGAGGCACAGGACACTGAAGATCTGAACTTACTAATCAGGGAAGCATAGATTTGGTCTTGAACAGGCAGGTATAAAACACTGTTGGTAGCTCTGTTTCATGGAATGATTTTTTTTTAGGAAATAACATCTTCCTGTGAAAATCCATGGTGTACAGAGAAGTGATGCCCTCACTGTAGATGTTTCTTATCTGAAATGCAATTAGATTTGTTCTTGTATGAACTTTTACTTATGAGTAACACTCAAAAGTAGGTTTAGATATTATTTGCCAGTACGAGCTGTGTCATTTATCTAAAAAAATAAAGCAACATCTTGCAAGTCATCCAAGGAGTTAGAAAACTCTTTACAAGGTGGACTCTATGTATTTGAGCTGTTTACTGGTATTTGGTGCTGGAAAATAACTGCTGTCATTTCCTGCAAAGGTTTGTATGGTACAACTGAAAAAACTAGCACTCCCTTGCTTTACCAAAAGGCAGTTTAAATTCTGTTGTTGTCTGAAAAATGCGTAGATGGTGTCAGTATTAAAAGTATTGCCCAGGATTATTAAGTGCGAAAGAAATAGAAGTTACCTGATTGATTTTTACTATTTGGTGCTTTGAGACATTCAACATAAATAGCTGGTTTTCTGGCTCATCTGTTTAGTGTTGGCATGCTTCTTATGTTTGGGTGAATCATTCCTAGAGCATATAAAAATATAAAATCAGAAATACTGTTAGGGAGTAATTCCTGACACTTATTTTAATAATTTTCCTTCTTTAAAGTATGTGTAGTGCCAGAACACCTTGGTTCTACAGACACTGAACGTACATATGTGTTTGCTTTGCAGTAACTAGAATTACATATAGGCATAGAGGTTTTCTATTTAAATTGTGATTTTATTTTTCTTACTCCGTTGGCCATTGGTGAAGCTCAGGATGTCACAAGTGTGTGTCATGTTTAATTTTGAGTCTTAACAGTTTTTCTTCAAAATAAAGCTGTTTGCATAAGAAGGGATGACAGATAAATCACAGTGGTATTTGTTAGTTGAATTCCTCCTTTACACTGCCAACCCATTTCCACTTCCCAGCTACCTTATTCTAGATGTTCTCTTACATACCGTGTTGTCAATAGACCTGCAAATCCTGAAGTAATCTGAATGTCAGAATAATTGACAGCTCCCTTTGTTTCTGTAACTTGGCAAAAAAAAAAAATTATAATGCTTGAAGCAGGCTACAATAACATTGGGCTGAATGCAAAAAAATTTGGATTGAGAGAACAGTATCACAAAACCCAAACCTTTCACCTGCTGTTCTGCATTTCACTGGTTGCTTTTTTTATCAAACCATTATTCTTGTTTGTTTGTTTGTTTCTTTCTGCTGAATCTGCATCACAGAATCCTTATTTTTTATTTAAATTCCAAACTGCTTAATTGTCTCAGGGAGGGGGTCTACTTTACCTGTTGCTGACTTTGGTAAAATACCCCCATTAAGTTCATTTAAAGTTAATTTACTGTATTTTTCTTCTGAATTTACATCTGTTTTCCTTTGTCATTGATGGATCAGGCTCAAATTCATCATAACGCTACTAACCTAAGTTCTACAGACATGTTGCATCTGTGTCAAAAATCATGCTTTTATATTGGAGAGTTTGTTGTGTCCTTTGTCATATTAAATTGCTCTTTGTTGGTGCATTTAACTGTCCTCCCTTAAATAAAGTTACAAAATAATGCTGCTTGACAGTGTGTCAAGCAACTTGACAGTGATTTTGTTAGGTATTGATAAAACGTGATTGGATCTGTATGATTAGCTTTATCTGGATGCTAAGGAACATTTGTTGGCTGCCTTTACTGCTATTGTAGGCTAAGCTATTAATCCTCAATCTAAATGTTACCTTCCTCCGACTTTATAAAAAGAATCGACATTAATGCTGGAGCACTGAATGTATCTTAGTATTACTTTACTTTTAGCTTGAAAACATTTTTGTATCTGTCTCTGAACCTTTTGGCTGATCTATCAAAGTAATTCTGTAAAAAGCTTTATCCTTGCTGCATCTTTTCTTGGGTCTAAGGTGGGCTTCTTTTTTTCCCCTTTCCTTGGCTTGTCTCTTCTGCCTTAAGGACTCCATCAAATTTGACTGCTTCCAAGCTGACAGGTCCTTCCTCACAGGGTAAAGGCAGTGTTGGTGATGAGAGAAATTCTTCTAACAAATATTATCGGTAAGTAAATTTTGGACTTGGAGGAAAAGCTGGGTCATCATCATATGGAAATACCAAAAGTTAAAATTTTGGGTGTTTGGGGTTTTTTTTTTTGGTTGTTGTTTTTTTTTAGTTGAGAATGCTCTTCAATATTGACTCAAATACTTTTGAGATTCAAATATATTTCAGTCAAATATCTATTAAGTCTGATTCAATAAGTTACTTTGCCATAATTTACTCTTCCATGTTTGATTTTATATTTAACATTTCAAAACACCTTTCTGGAATACTCTGTATGCAATTATTTCTTTAGAAATGTTCTGAAGAACAATATGTTAAGCTTCATTACAAAATAAAGCAGATGAAAAATACCATGGAAATGTGTTGTAAACCTAGAAAAATTCTATTTGGAGACTAAAAAGAAAAAATAGTAGGACTAAATAATTAAAAGATGGATGGTGGCCACCAATGAAGCCTGTAAACAGAAAGCGTTGCGTTTGGGATGCATTTGCAGCAAACTTGCTGACTAGACTGGATTACTGGAGGCTTTCTGGTTTGTTATTTCTGTCATCAGTTGAGAATTTTGGTACCTAGCAGACGTGTTGTGTCTACAGTCTGTGGGTTACTGTCTTGAGACTATACTACTCCTGGCTCATTCCCTGTGTGTATACTCTGAAACCATGGTTTAACACAGCAGCTGCAACGGTCTTTACAGGATTGAACATTTGTAGAGTCGCTGTCATTTTAAGCAACTGCTTTTTCCCAGTCTTCACTTTGCTCCCACAGGGCAGGGCTGAGCCCATTGCTGGAGGTGCCGAAAAAGCTGACCAAGTAAAAAAGCAGAGATTGTCAAGTGTAGCCTACAGTATAGGTAGCTGTGCCCCAGGTTTGGGACAAAAGGGAGGAAGAGAGGGATGCTGAAGAAGCCTGTGTGAGACCATAGCCAATGTGGACGCTGGTTTATTCCACCTAGAAAGCAGAGGAAGCTGCTTCACATACAGGCACTCTTGTGTGCTGAAAATGCCTCAGGTGGGGATGGAGGAATGAGAAAAGATAGCATATACAGCTTACAGTGCGCTGAATTCCTCCATGTAGACAAATCCCTATAAAACAGCATCAAATAACAAAGTTACTAATTGGGAGGGACTTGTTATTGTCCCCCTTGTCCCCCAAAAATTCCAATATTCAAGTATTCAAAGTAGGACAGAAGATAGGTAGCTTGAGCTCCAGCTTTCTGATTGTGTGTCCAGTTTTTCGGTTTGATGGACCACCTCTTAAAATAGTGGCAGACTATTGTATTGGTTGTTAACAGTTTGTCTTGTTAAGGGCTGCAGTCTTTTCTTGCATAGTCATGTCTGTATTCCTGATAGTGTAGGCAACTGTCATGAGCTTCACTTGTTTACTTGTGACTGTTAATGGTTAACATGATAACCCCCCTTTTTTTTTTTTAATTTTGCACTTTTTTTTTTCTCTTTTATAGTAACAAAAGGTCAGCCCAAGGGGATCGTTTATCAGCAATAACTATGGCATTGCAGTATGGATCAGAAAGTGATGAGGATGCAGCTTTGGCTGGTAGGAAATGAAATGCAGTTTCTCTGTTTATTTTCTTTCATTAAAATGTTTGGAATAAGCAAAACCATAGAGCTCCTGATACATTCAAATATCTTTAATTATAAAATATTTTGCAGTGTTTCCAAACTCAGCATGTAGTTCTGTTAAATCTAATCCCGGTTTCCTCAGAGTACGAATTTGTATATGTACAGCTGGTAAGATAGGATAGGCCAAACTTGCTTGCATGTTTTGAATTTAATGTGTGTGTTTCCAAGTATACTTATCCAAGCTTTAGGAAACTGTTGCTTGCTTTTATTCCTTCTAATAAGAAACAGAAGAGAGTTACAGTGCTGCAATTATTTGAGAGAGGTCTCACTTGTACTCGCTCACAGTGGCTTGTTCTCTTTTGCTCTCTTGTGCCATTGGGTCTTCTAAGTACCTGTCAGGTTTTCTTTTTTTATGGTGAAGATAATCTATATGCAGCATAAGGATAGATAAATGTTAGAACTTAATTTAGAAATTTCTGGTCTAGCAGTCATGAAATCTTTCATGAAGGTTTGCGTTAAAACAAAAGCACATAAAAAGCCATGCCTTCATACAGCATCCTTAGTTTCATAATAAGCATGCTTTAGCATTACACTGGCAGCATATATGCTGTAATATATGCATTATATCAGATATTTCAGGATTGGTCATAAATTGTCATAGATTGTCTTCTAAATTAGCCTGTCCTGATAGTTAAATTCTCAGTAAGTTCTTTGCATTCATCTCAGAGCAGGTTTCCAAAATGTTTTTGTACCTATACCGTTGTTTTATTTTTTGTTTACATTATTTCTGTATTGATGTGAAATGATGCATCTCTTCAATATATATTTTTCAGGCATTTATTTCACACCTGGTAATTGAATTGCACTCACCACTGTTTTCCAGTGGATGGATATGCTGTAGAACTTCTTGGATTGTTTTTGATCTTTCTGCAAGCAAAACATTTTTATTCTTGGTTAGCCCAGAGTTCAGTTACTGCTTCAGAGCAGCGGCTTTCTGGGAAGCGTGAGCAGTATTTATTATCTTGGTTCAGTGTGATTGTTAGCTGCTATTTTTGCAAATTGTAATTCTGTAAAAGTACATGCTTTTTATGTCTTTATATATAGATTTAAATTCTGGAAGTGAGTTAACCGCTTTCAGGTGCCACCTTTACTATGGACATTATTGTCATTTTCATGGGGCCTTTCACAGGCATCTGAGATTTTTGCCTTGCTGCTGTTGAAGCTCTATCTTTATTGCATTCGAGAGGCACTGTCAATTCTTTTGTCAGACCTCTGTCACCCTTAAGATTTTCTGTCCCTCCAACGTACTACTTGGACATCCTTATGCTTTCAGTCTCTGGATGAAAAGGATTTTTATTTAAGCCAAGTGATCTTTCTATTAGTTGTTTTGGTATCTCATCTTTTTTCCTTTCTCTAACACTCACTAAAATAAATGACAACTAGGCTGCATGACTGAACTTTAAGAGAACTTCCTCCTTCTCAGTACAGAGAACTAAATCTTTATGAGCGTCTTTGATTGTAGCTGTTGCCTAAGCAATGATCAACATCTGTTTCCAACTTGGAGTTTATGCTTACAGTTTCAGAGGGTGTCATGGTGTGATGGAGCTTGTAGAAGATTTCCAGCCCAAATGTACTAGGACATGGGCAGCTTCTGCTGCTCCCTTGTTCCTCATTATAAATCTGTAAAGGCAGGCATAGATGGTCATTATGTATTACTTACAAATAAGTATTTCATTTTGTAAACAAAGCTATTTTATTTATTATTTCATTTAGAAATGTTTTAAAACTGGATGCTGCTTTTGGTTTTTCTAGCATCTATCTTCAGTTAGACTTCAAGCATTCATTGTCGTCTAGGTGCTTTGGGACTGCAAAGGAGACAGTATTTAAAGCAAATTGCTGAGTAAAGACTAATTTTCTTTTATATACATTCAAATACTCTCCTCTCTGCTCTTTTTCTTCCTCATCATGGAGTAAGAGTACATGTATATGATATATGCATTTATATCTGATAATAAAGCTCAGTTCCAGTTGTAAATTAGGTGGCTTCTTCCTTTTGCAGCGTAGTCAATTCAACATCACTCTATTATGAAGCTGTCCCTTCATTAGGAAGCAGTCACTGTGGTATGGAATGAACAGCAGGAAATGCAGTTTGTTTGGAACTGTTGAATGGTGTATATTTTGTGGTTATGGTTTACTGCGGGGGGTTTTTTTTCTCCCCTGTAGCTGCTAACTGTAGTTGTGGTAACAGCTGCATGAAAGAGGAATAACTGACTGTTACTTTCCACTGCCAGCATGTGCTTGGTGGGGATATGGGACCTGGTGCTACTGCATATTAAAGAATCTACAGTCTTGCATTAGATCTTTCCATAGAAAATATGGATTTTTCTGTCTTCTTACCTGAATAATACATTCTTCTTCAGTTCTTAAGATAACAGGTTTCATATTAGGAGAACACTGTCATTTTCTGAATGTGTAAGAATATATAATATTTGACACATTGCTTTTAGAGAACATACACATCATAATGAAAATGTTTATAGCTGTATTACAATATTATGTAAACACTTTCCTTTTAATGCCTGTTTAATTTATTTAGATTTTTATTTTAGGGAATGCCTTGTGTTCTACTTTTAATACAAAGGAAGTACATTTCTTATTTAGGGTATTGAACTGCTCTGTTGCTGGCTTCCACATGTCAGAGAACAGCAATATACTTCACTAGTTTCTTATTTTTTCTCTTTCATAAAAAAAAGTTCTGTTTTTTCTATTCTGTTTCTTACTTTTTGATGGAGCACTCAGAACTGAACTGTTTGAGTAAACAAACTGAAATGAACTGTTTGAGTAAACAAAACCAAAGACAGTATTTTGCTGCATAATCTGTTTTGGAAACTTACTTTACCTGATAGCATTGTCCTAGCTGTTAGCATTTATCTTCATGTTCAGGTTGATATGTTAGATACAGGAAAACATAGCGCTACCTCCAATCTTCTGCTTCTACCAGAGTTTTTCTGTCCAGCTCCTGCTTTGCTGGCTACTGTGTAGTAGATGCTAGGCCATTAAGTGATGCTAATTTGGTATATGGGTACATAATTAGGCTAATTTTGTGTGTCTTCCCTGAATGAGTAATGAACATCTTCATTATGTGTTTGCACATCTGTGGGGGTTTGCTTGTGTTTCAGCTTGCATCTAACTTGTCTGGCAGGTCCCATACGTCATACGCTCACATAGATCTGCAATATCAGACTGCAGAGGAAAAATGATAGTACTACGTTGTTATGCAGTCAGAATGTCCCTTGGCTTTGTCATCATTTCGATATGTCTTTTCTGAACTTGGATAGAAAGCTTGAAACATTGCCAGCCTCCACTGTGCAATAATGAAAATGCCAGCTGGAAACTTGGCGTGAGTGTGAGAACTGTCTTTTGTGTAACTGAATTACCCAGTGTGTCCTCTGTCAAGCCTTCCTCCAAACTTTAACTCATATGAGGGGAAAAAGGGTGAATCATTTAACTCTAGTATGTGGAAAACTACATAGATTTTATGTTGTGTCTGTCTGCAAGGTACAAATTACACCATTTGTGTTACTGAGAAGCTTCGCAGGGTTGGCTGTTTATTGTTTCCCATCCCGTGTTTCCACTACCAGTGTTTTTTCATTCCTGTTGTGTTTCTGTTGCTCATGTAATGTTTCTCCTAATTTTATCTGCAGTAAATGTTGGTTCTTCACAGCATTTCTTTCATTCATCCTAATCGTGAAGCATAATATATGCTTCATATACATAACTAGCAAAGTTTGCTATAAAATCTGTACTTTATTATAAAAAGTTTATGCTAGTTATATAATACTTCTAAAATATTTATTTCTCCTTCATTTTGCTGCGTGTGTTAGAGGTGCACCTTCAGGCTTTAGTGTCATTTTTTTCTGCTAAACTTCATCATTTTTTAATTGAGCTGTAACTGATATGGTCTAAAGGATTATAGAAGATTTGAAGTCACCTTTTTGATATATATGCAAAAATTCATTTTTGATTTGTCTGTTTTGCTTAACTGGTTAGGCACCGTTGAAAATTCCACATATACTTTGTCAATTTGTATCCTTGTAGTGAGCTCTTGTCAGCAGAATGGCATCAGTTCAATATACAAATGAGTTTGGCACAAATACTGGTATTAATGATTTGGTGGGTAAGGACAGACATAGCTGTTTTATAGGTAGTGTGTGGTTGAATAGTCCTGTTATGTAGTCTTGTACATGAATGCTGCTCAGCACTTGTAGGTGGCAAGGGTGTACTACCAGTGACGGAACTGAAGTCTCATCTGATAAGAGAGATTGCAATACCTAGATAAAGTGCTTTTTTGTCAGCTTGAGGGTCATAAGATATATTTGTGGTGTTCTTTTTTGAGGTATGAATGTGGCTGCCAGAGAGTGGCTGAACACCCTTGATTGAGGGACTGCCTTTTCTACTGGTTTAGATTTTTATCCATTTGAAAAGTCAACCAAAAAACCCACTCTGAGTTGTCCTGCCGAGTTTCCCATTTTTCCTTTCTCTCTGTGCAGCTGCTGCTCGTTATGAAGAAGGAGAATCTGAAGCAGAGAGCATTACTTCCTTCATGGACACTTCTAATCCTCTTTATCAGCTTTATGACACAGTTAGAAGTTGCCGAAATAATCAGGGCCAGCTCATATCTGAACCCTTTTTCCACTTGCCCTCCAAGAAAAAGTATCCTGACTACTATCAGCAGATTAAAGCACCTATTTCACTGCAGCAGATCAGGTAAGAAAACAGAATGTAAACTACTTCTGGTAGGAAACTATTCAAACTATTTAAGGGTTTCTTTTGTTTCCAGAATCCTGTCTTGTGGTCAAGTTGTTGATACCTAATGCAGTATATACTGTCTTTCCTCTATATTTGGTTGCTTCTTGTTTCAAGTCAGTCTGCATCAGTCTTTTGATCATCTTTTGTAGATGGCTGCCATTGGGTTTATTTTCCATGCAGTTTCATTTGTAATGTGCCTGAAAGGTTGCCATATCAATAATTCTGAAGGCTAGGTGGGCAGCAGAGATGAAAGCTTCTGCAGAAACCCCTATTATTCTCTTTCCTTGACCCTGATGGCTTGGTTACCTCTTACTGCCATGTTTCTAAATTAATAGTCTTCAGTAATGTGAATTGTGGAAAGATAGTTGCAATTACATTCCTTTTGTCTAGGTCACAGTATAACTGTGGAGAATAATTATTTTCATTCATGATGTAGCTTGTCTGGACTGAAGTACCAAAGCAGTACATAAATCTGTGGGCGATGAAAGGTTCATGAACTGGCAGAGTGCAGTTGTTGGATTAAAAACCTGAGTAAAAAGAAGAGAGCAGAAGCCTTCTTTGGTCTTGAGTTCATTAATAGACGTTAATGGCACTGACCAGCCTTGGCTGGCCCTGGCCTCCTGCCCAGTGGCCCCTGGGGCTCCAGTCCCTGCCTGAGCTACGTGGGAGGAATGCTGGTCCTCCACGTTTAGTGAGTGAGGACCAGAGCCTAACACTGTTCATGGGTTTGTAATCCACTCTGATACACAGGTCTGTAAATTTTAGTTATACCATAAAATGATCTGCTAGACTTGGTGTAATTGTTGAATAAGTGGTGTCTTTGTGTCTTTGTGTCTTTGTTAAATTGGAAAACAACAAAGCTGCCTTTTTTTTTTTTTTTTAAACCTGTCAGAGAGTGTTTTGCATGTGCTGGGGAACAAGTATGGAGCTGCCACACTGGTTATCTATCCATCAGTGGCTTTAAAGCATTTTTTCTTATGTCTTAGTACAGCTGTTGGCTTGGCAAAGAAAGTGTCTTGTCTTGAACAAAGCACAAAATGTACTTGATAAAAAAAAAAAGGGTGAAATTGAGAAAAATCATTGACAGTTATCAGGGAGCTTTTTGTCTGAATGTACCGAAGAGTATCGGCTCATTTATGTGTAAACAGATTTAATTAGGACAGACTTTCCATTGAAAATATACTTGGTATCAGTTATAGGACAAATACTTTGCCATAGAGAGGCAGCTGCATTTCTGCTTTCCTTACAGTGTAGGCAGGTTGCATCTGGCTATGTGAGCAATACAGAAATTGCACACAAATGTATGAAGAGCTGTAGAAAATTGCCTGAGAGCTTAGAAAATAAAAAAGGACAGTCTTTTTAGAAGTAGTGTTTGTAGCTTACGAGTTAAAGTATGGTATTTATAATAGTCCAACTTCTTTTAGGAAATTCTGAAATTCAACTGTTCTTTAAATTACCGCATAATCTTCACTTCTTACTATACCTAAAAAGCCTTGAAGTCATGCATATGTGTGCTTAATTGATTTGCTTTAGGGAAAACTGAAGCTAGCATGGTTTTACTGATACTGCAAATATGTCTTTAAGTATTCAAAACTGCCATTCATTAGGGGTGGAGGTTTTTTGTGGTGTGTTAGGTTTTGGGGGGGGTTGTTGGTGTTTTTTTGTGTTTTTGGGGGGGATTTTGAGATGTACCTACACAGAGCAAATCTTCTAGTCACAGATGGGGACAGAAAAGGTAATTGTCCTAGTGAAAAGTTGAAGGTGTTGGAGTAAAGCCTGGCATTACTGTCTCATCTGTTTTACTTTGGCATCTGGCTACATAGGCTATTGTGCCAGAGTGATCTGTGAAATGTGTGTACTTTGCAAGTATTACAGCTAGTCATATATTTCAGGAGTTTGTGTATGTTAAATGCAGGAAAATCTTTACAAAATAATATATGATGTCTAGAGGGACAGTATGGCTATGTTTTGTTTTAATGAGATGTACATTATACCTATCCCAGCCTCTTAATCACTTCATGAGCATTATGAACCTCAGTCATTTGAGCCGAGTGCTGATCCCGAGCTGTTCCTGGATACAGGAGGTAATCCTGCAGATGGCTTTAGTTTTCTGCTCATTTCTTCCTGACTTGCTCTTTACAGAATCACAGGATAGCTGAGGCTGGAAGGCAGACCATCCAGTCCAACCCCTGGCTCAAGCAGGGTCACCCAGAGCCAGTTGCTGAGGATTATATCCAGTTGGGTTTTGAATATCTCCACAGATGGAGACTCCACAAGCTCCCTGGGCAACCAGTGCCAGTGTTTGACCACCCTCACAGTGAAAAACCACCCTGCCACCAGGTGTTCATACACACTGATGAGATCCCACCTGCCCCAAACAGGACAAAACACAAAGCTGTAGAACAAGAGTATCCTATTTAAAAAGAAAGGCATGACACTGTGAAGGCTGTGACTTTCAGGTGTGGTAAAAGCGCGTGGTGTGGAGGTTATTTTGTAAAATTAACACTGCTGGTGAGAAGTCATTCTGTAATTATAAATGACCGGAGGAATTGTTGGGAAATACTGCAGCAGAACATGTTCAGTTAGCCGGTATGTAAGTGCTAGATCCTGGCATGCTTACAAGAACTGTGTTCCTTATTAAATTTTACAGTGTTAGTAAGTATGATCCCTAAGGCAAGTGGGTCAGGCTTTTCTGCACCAGAGGAGGGAAGCACTCCAGGGAATTCCCTGGTAGCAGTTCTCTCCTAAAACACGTGTGAGAGCAGTGTGGGTGCATGGGCAATGAAATCGGTATCTTCACTGGCATGTCCCAGTGTCTTGCACTCTGAGGTTTGAAAAAGTGTGTGGATCTCACATGAAACATGGTTTTGTGTGATGTCTACTATCCGAGGATTTGAAATGCATTTTTCTTACGAATGTCCATCCTGTTGAACAATTGTCTGCAACACAGGAACGTTACATTTCACTGCACTGGGATGTGTTGAGGCTCTCCTGAAACTGAAATTTGTGGTGGCTTTTGTTGCCTTTGGATTAATTATTAATTATTTGAGCTGAACTTACAGTAAATATGATCTGGGCAAGCATATTTTGCCTTATAATTTAACTATTTCTAGTAATATGGCAAATAAAGGAGTGGCACTTACCTTGAAATATAGAGGCTGCTGTCTGGGTTAAAGCCTGAATAGTTTATAGAGGTAGGTTTTTTGTTTTGGTTTGGGTTTTTTTTTTTAATTAACAGCTTAAGCCCAAGACAAATTAAGTTCTTAATTTAAAAAATTTGACATTAATATTTTATTATTACATTGACTTTGGAAAAATAGTGTCTCACTGTGTTAACAGTTTGCTTAAGTTATGAATGAGCCAATTGGGAAAATATTCTCTGCAGAGAAAGAAATTATGTCTCTAATATTGAGAACACCTTGTAAATTTTCACTTTATCTGGGATTTAGCTGTTCTTTCATTCCTGTTTTCACTTAATGTGATTTAATATTTGTTGTGTGTTGTACAGTTTTAAAATCTTCTGTAGGTATAACCAGTTTTCCTGCCTTAGCAAGTGCTTTCAGTGCATATTGTATGTATGGCCTTTATAAAATCACAGCGTGTTTCTGCTGTTGTTGTCAGGCCTTTCATGAATTAAACTGTGAATGTAGATTGCTTGCTTAAAATCAGATGGGCTACACCTTGCTTATTGGGTTGTGGATAAACACATGCTGATAGAAGGAAGGTTTTATTTCGTATTAAGATAGTCTGGATGATAGCTCATCCTTCCTTTTTAAGACAATGGTTCCTTTGGTCTTCTGGCTCTAGGTTAAGATTTAAAGGAGTAAGATAAAATTAAGCTGCTTTTCTTCACTTGCGAGCTACTGGGGTCCTCATCTTCTCCATCAGCTTAAAGATTTTGTTTCTACACGGTCATGAGAGTAGAGAATCGGTGCACATACAATGATAAATTTAAGACTAATGGCAACTTCATATGTTTTCTCTGCTTTTTGGTGCTTCAGAGTTGGACTGCTGCATTGTAACGTGTGTAGGTCACTGCCTAAATACACACAGATGAAGCTAGTGTGGGATACCAAGGCTATGCGGAGCAAGTGGTGTATTTTTAGATGAAGCATGTGATAGTGGTGTTCTGGGGTCTGCATGAGCTACCTCTCTGTCTCTGGGAGGAGACTTAAAGCAAATCCCAGATTTGTTAGTGTCAAGTGGCTTGGGATCTGCTGATATGAAGAGTCACCAATTTATTTTAACATATAAAAAAATCATACAGGACCAATTTAGAATTCTTTTTTTGTAAAAAGAAAATTGTTGCAGGCAGGATATATTCCTTAGGAAACACTATTGCCTTGCTTGTTCTGCCTGCAGCTTGCTTTGAATTTGTTCTGCTTCAGAGGATATGACAAATTCCCTCTTTTCTCAGTTTGATAAAACTGGCACTTAAACATGTGGAATTTGATTGAGCAGGATCAAGATATGTTACTAATAAATAAAATTGATATATAGTGTCATGCTGACAGTGTTACTTCATAAATTCTGAACTTACGTGTGATAAGGGTGTAGAGGTGTCTGTTGGCTTTAATATCTCAGGAGTATGGTTGTTGATGTTGAGTTTTTTAGTCAGTGTAATCCTAGACCATCAGTGATTCTTTCAGGGCATTGTTGTCTTCTGGGAGGTGAAGTAGGAACTTCTGAGTGATAATAGGAAGAAACAATGTGAACTAAAGAAGTGGTACTTCAATTTAGACGTACTCCTTTGGGTTACTCAGAAAGCTGAATCCAGACCTTATGCAGCAGCGATCAAAATACAAACTTTCAATTCTCCAAATTATTAATTTAATTGGAAGACTAGAAACTTTCACAGGTTTTATTCTTCCTGCTGTTCAGTCTTTCAAAGCTTGTTTTAGTTGTCTAAGAAGAAAGCAAACATGCCAGAGTTGCACAAGAACGTTTATGAACTACATGCTACTAAAATTTAAGCAAAATTTGAGCCGAGACTTGAAAAGCAGGAATGTTGCGTGCTCACTTGCTTACTTGCAAGAAGATGAGCTGCAGAGTAGATCTTAAGAGGACTTTAGCTTTGTTCTGCCTGCAGCTTTCTTTGAGTTTGGTGGTTATGATTACTGAAGCATGTTTCCTTGTCCTCTACCAGTCATCTTTATCAGTAAAAAGCAATAAGACATTTTAGACATTTGTCTTAAGTAGTTTATATTCAAATATGAAGCAGCTGTGGTAGTTTTCACTTTATTAGATCCTTACTAGAGCCTAATTCTGGAAATCTGTCAGTATGAGTTGTCACTTGGAAACAAATTATGCTGATGCTGTCTACACCCAAGGGCAGAAGAAAGTCTGGTGGGCAGCATTTCTCTCCAGTGCTGCTCCTTAATTGATTTCTACGCAGGAATTTTTTTTCTACACAGGATTTTTTTTTGTTTTTGGAAGTTCTTGATTTCTAAAGTAGTCTAGCTGACTTAGGTACCTTTTCCAAGATGCAGAATTGCCTTTATTTTTGTTTTCCATTAATCCTTTGAACATTTGAGTCTATTTCATAAACATTTGTAATAACATCAATAAATAAGGAAATTACTGCTTGTTTACACACTTAATTACGCGACATGCCTTGACAAATGTGAATGATCTTAAATAATGTATTTTGAAAAAACTAAAACTCATTTCTGATGTTTTTGATAAATATGAGCTTATTAGTTGGGTTTTTTGATGCAAGTTTTTTAAGACTTTCTAGTCTCTGGTTTTTTGAGTATTTTTTAATGATGTATTAGCTTTTGTAATAGCAACAAGTGTTTGTGCTGAAGTCCTGTAATGGCTTGTCAATATTTTGTTGGACTACGAGAATTAATTTCATACGTTTTACTCCATAGAATTTGCTTTCTGTACCAGAGAGTGTTCTGATCAGCTGGAGAAGATGGACGGTGACCTGTAGTGTTTGTTACCAGACAGTGGCAAGAGCATGAAGTAGACTCAGTGTTTACATCCTCAGTATTTATGAGCATGTGAATCGTATGCTAGTGGTTTAGGGCAAAATAATCCTGAATTTAATGGGCTTTTTGTTTTGGTTTTGACTTTTTTAATACCAGTCACATATTCCTTAACATATGCAAATAATTGTTGCTGGAGTTTTATAAAGTAGAAATGGAGGGTGACTTTGCCTTTTCCTCATGGCAGTTTAATTGGTACCCAAACTCTTTTGCTTTTGAGGGAGAGTGTGTTTGGGTGGTGGTGGCGGTGGTGGTGGTTGTAGTGGTGGTGGTGGTGGTGGTTGTTGTTGTTGTTGTTATTATTATTATTATTAACTCATCTAATCAAAATTATATTTGGTAACTCTCCTTTTTTTGTAACGGTGAAGTGAGTGAAGCTGACAGGAAAACTTTTTGATTATCTGTTGCTTCAGTTGGAAATACTTAAAAGAATCTAAAAAATAATGCATAAAAGTTTGCAAGGTACTGATGTCTTAAAGCCTTAAAAAAGATATGTGAACCTAAAATGGTTCGTTTTAAATGAGAATGGCAACCAGTAATTTTCTCCACATCTGACATTTAGGATATTTGTCCAAAATTGTTTTTTGCTTTTCTCATAGTCATTGAGGACATACTAGTTCTTCAGATCTGAAAGAAATGAAGAAATACGCTACATTTCAGTAAGGTGCATGCAGCTGCCATCCTGGCGACATGCAGTTAGTTGGATGTTTCCTGCAAAATGTATTTCCATCACGACAGCTTTACAGACACGTGCACTTCTCAGTAGCTTTTATAGCAGTTGCAGCTCTGTGCCGCATTTAATCCAACTTCCTCATCCTTGGCTGACCAGTGAAGAGTCCCGTTTAGCACAAGTTGAACATAGTTACTCTTTGTTTGCTGGTTCAGCTGTAAGGTCACACTGGCGGGTAGGGTTTGGTACTAAAAGAGATTGTATTTATTTTGTGGTAGTGCTTATGCTCCATCAGGCAGGTTCACATTCGGCTGGGTGCTGTAGAAACCAGGCTGGATTTAAAGGTGGTGAGCAGGTTAAATGTGGTGCGTAACCAGTGGATGCGACAGGCAAGCGGTCAGGCAGGCGGTGTGAAGGAGTATGACTGCGTTTTGCAGTTGTGATAGGGTTTGGCGTTTTTTTGTTGCTGCAGATTACTATTTTCTGTTGTGTTTAATGAGGTATTAGAAGCTTTAAAAAAGTCGGCTAAAACTTTCACCAAATGTGCAAGGAAGTACTAGAAAACACATTAACTTATTGGCAAACTGAGTGCACCGATTCATCTGTTTAGCGTACGAACAATGACTTTTTTTTGTTGTTAGTCCTATTCTAACTGTTTTCACGTGAAGCACGCTTCTATGGGTAGCATCAATCAACAACCAGGTGGTTTTAAAAGAAGGCAAAAATTGGAGAGGATGAGCGCGAGAGGTGTTGGGCACTTCTGTTTCTCACTGAAAATGAGTGGAGTTGATGTCATGTAGGGAAGGCGGTGCTTGTGGCTGTGTGGAGCTAACCTGTCGCATTGCCATCATACCCAGGCCCTGCAGGTCGCAGCTGAGGTGTACTGGAATAGTCTCAGCAGGTTGTGCTTCTGCCTCATCTGTGCCACATCTCATCCCAGCATGAAAACAGGACTTCAGTCTGCACAACTTTGAAGAGGGCAGCTTTTAGAATTATTAAAATAATTCTTTAAGCAAAGATATGTTTGCCTAATATAAGTGGAAGACTTTACTGCAGCATCAGGAAAAGAGAATATGTTCCTGTAATTAAACCTCTTTGGATATTGATTTATTGATAAAATGAAGATGTTAAAGAACTGTTTTGCAGCGTATAACTTGAGAAATACCAATCAGATATTCTACTCTTGCAGAACAAAACTGAAGAACCACGAATATGAAACTTTAGATCAGTTGGAGGCTGATCTGAACTTGATGTTTGAAAATGCCAAGCGCTACAACGTTCCCAATTCTGCCATCTATAAAAGAGTGCTGAAAATGCAGCAGGTTATGCAGGTATGTGGAGTAGAACAATCAAAAGGATATTAACTTCACATGTGAACTTATTTCCCTAATGAATATTTTTCCAAAATTATTTTTGATTAGACATGTATTTGCAGTAGTATTTTCTTGCTTAGAGGGAAGTATGGGAATGAAGAGCATCATAGGGTGATTTTTCTTGAGCGTGCCTTCTGCCTTCTGTGACTCCTTTTGGTCGCTTTCATTCCTTACTATGACTCTTAACTCAATTAAGTTGTGAGAAAATTGTTGATGTGGCTTTTTTTTTAGGATTTGCAGGTAATTGGAAGATGCTAAAACACTTCAGGTTTCATTAAGTGTTCCAGCTAAGTGTTCTAGTCTGAAGTGGCATTGTTTTCAAACTGATTCCTCAAAATTTTTTCTGACAGTTAGAAAGAATTATACTACTGTTTTATGTCGGCCAACTGGTATTAAATATATCACTGGAAATATTTTGGTGATGGTTTAGTATCAAAACCCATCGTTGCATCTTTCTTTGTGCATCTCATCTGTTCTGATGTTTAATATTGTTCTGGAAATGTCCAGCAGTGAGTTTGGCGTCAGGGATATTTTTTTTTTTTTTTTTTTTTTTTTTCAGGCAAAGAAGAAGGAGCTTGCTAGGAGAGATGACATTGAGGATGGGGACAGTATGATTTCTTCTGCTACATCTGATACTGGAAGCTCAAAAAGGAAAAGGTATGCACTCCTGTAGTTCCTGCAGACCATGACATTGCTACATCTTTTATTTGTTAAAGAGAATATTAAGCCACCGTTGTTAGCGTTTGTATAAGGATTTGTAGTTCTGAAAATGAAGCTCATTAAGTGTTGGTTCTAATTAATGCAAAACTATTTGCTGACTTTATTTTCCTTTTTTGACCTATTAGTTAGCAGTTGTCAACATCAATAAGTGGCATGGACACATTAGTTGCACTGAATTAGGTAATTTTGTCAGTGGATTTTAGAGTTTTTACTTATGGGTTTTTGGGTTTTTTAGCCTGATGTGTGGACTGTCCTCACAGATTCTTAGCAGTTATTGCTGCTTTTCTGCTACTTCTCTGATATATGACTATTTGTGTAGCTTGGGTGGCAATTTCAGAACATAATTAAAGTTAAAACTATATTTTAATTAATTCTTTGAAAGTTGATAGTATTACTCTACAAATACATTTATTTGATGAAGTGTCCTGATACATATATTTTCATTTGCCATGACCTGAACTCTGCTTGAGGAGTTTTCATCATTAATGTTAGAGGACTGCTTCTCTCTCCCTTACGAATTTGCAGTCTTTGGTTACTTGCCTATCAGCAGCTGGGCCGAAGAGGATATTTGACAAATAGATAAACTGAGTATAAGAAGTTGATTATTCTGGGTACTGTAATGTAAACAAAATTCACAATGATTTAAAATATACTCTTTTAGTGAACAATAATGATGGTTTATGGAAGGTATTCTTTAATAGCGATAGCTGTTGTGTAATTAATACTAGTGATGTAATTAATACTTCATTCCCAACAAGTGAGAGTTTCTGTAGTCTGCCTCATGGTGTCATCTGAAATAAGTTCCAAGTCCTGATAGTATTGTAGCAATAGTAACAACTGCCAGTGTAAAACTGTAATTCAGCATCTTTCTTTGGTGTTGCTTATGACTGTTGCTTCCTGTATTTTTAGTTCTTTGTTTTGTCAAAGTGACAGCAGTTGTGGGGGGAGGAAGGGAATGAAATAGAGCATCAGCAAAGATTCGCTTTAGAGCAATCAAGTAAGTGCAACACTGTGTACTCATAAAAAATCTGCAGAGAGAAAATGTTGACATGGATTTAGGAGGTGGTACAATCTAGGGATGCTAGGAAGAAGAAAAGTAGTAGAACGCTAAGACAGACCACAATACCAAATGAAGGTACAAATTGCAAAAATTGCTAGTTTTGTGATCTTCAGATTCAGAGAGAACTACTAACCTAATCAAGCAAGTCAAACTGTCATGCTTGAAAGAAAGAATATGTCAAGCCTTGTCATCTAAGAACAGTAAAAGAGAAAAAGTTGTGTTCATAGGCAAGGGAAATAAAAATTATTTTATTTTCTTCATGCCTGAAGAGAACCTGAAAATGCTTTTCATGTTGTCACTTGAATACTTTTCAGTTTCACGTGCTGAATCATAGGAAATAAAAGAAGATTGTAAATGCTGCTGATGGCAGAAGTAAAGCACTGAGAGGAATTCCAAAATGTTGCTGAAAAAGGAAACTAAAAATCCAGGCAAAATTCATCCCGTTGGGAAAATAGTAGTGACACGGGAAACAGTTGTTTGAATGTCTCCTTTTATCTATCAGATGCATGACCTGGATCTTGAGTATTGGCAGGCCTTTTACTATTCCTGCTTTGGTTTTGCTTTACCCAGTTTTATTGAACTAAACGTTAAAACTTGAAAACATGTTAAAATGTGGAATTTGGAAGCATGTCTGTTCTGGCATTGCTCATCTGCTAGTGTGAACCACTAACTAACAGTTTCCAGCAATGAAGATAATGCAGAAAAAAGTTTTTAATGTATAGAAGATACATTCAGAGTTTTCTCACATGTTTTGACACTAATATTCATTAGTTATTTTGCTGACCTCACCAAGGAGCAAGAGGTATCTAAGGCATGAGGCTATGCTGGATTAGATATGTTTTAAATGTAGGAGGAAGATACCCAGATGATGGAAAAATCTGTCATGCAGTTTGGTTTCTAGCAAGTTGTACAGTGATGTTTTGCACATTCTGCAAATGCAGGTGGTTGTTGTTTTTACAGATAATGTGGTTAAAATTATAACTACTTGAGTAAGTCTTACAGAGATTGCAGTTGGGAAGCTGCTTTAAAAGAGTGCCATGGTATCTGAGCTGAGCTTGTATATTATTAACATAAGCTTCCCTCTCCCTTATCTGATTTGCTTATAGATCATGTAGTATATGTACAGGGAGCCATGCGTAACTGTTTTCCTGGTAAGGTGTAGACACCAAGACTGGTTGTGCTGTCAGATTTCTTGAGACAACCATAATAGCTACACATAGGATGACTATAAAGTTTGTGGTGATACTGTGTATGTGGCCATTTTCTACCTGGGTTTGCAGTTCTGGTGAGCTTTATTGACTTGTAACTTCGTTTGACTGTGGTTGACAGATATTTAAGCAATTCAGACCCTTCTTTCTACTTTCTTCATGTCCTTATTTTTCTTGTGTCTGGTACTGGAGAAAATACAAAATTACTTTGAGATGCATAGCTCAAGTCTTTGATACTCTGCATTCAGCAGAGGTAGTCATGAAGATACTGGCTGAGGGGTTTTTCCTTGTTCACGCTAGATCTTGAGGTCTTGGATTCAGATGCCTAGTCCTAACTGATCTGTTTTCTCTGCAGCTGCACTTAGAGCTCCTTTTGACCTTTACACTTTTCAAAACTAGTTATTTGTTTTATTCTGTAGAATGCTTAAACTCAAGGTGAATGAGAGAAGAATCATGTCTTAAAGCTGGTTTCCTGTTTATTTATCAGACTGCTGGTTATGATGCTGTCATTGTTTGCAAATGGGCCTGTATTTCTAGTACACTGTCTTAATGTTGAACTTTTTGTGTGTGTGTGTTTAGGTGGTTGTGGTTGTTTTCTCATGGTAGATGATAATGTAATATTGATATTAGTGTTGGAAATGAGGAAAGGAGCACCTAACATTTATTTGTCTCCTTAACGTAACAGTAAAAAGAATATACGAAAGCAGCGAATGAAGATCTTATACAATGCAGTTCTGGAAGCTCGAGAACCTGGCACAGGCAGACGGCTCTGTGACCTGTTTATGGTTAAGCCATCCAAAAAGGACTATCCAGACTATTATAAAATTATCTTGGAGCCAATGGACTTGAAAATGATAGAACACAACATCCGCAATGATAAGTATGCAGCGGAAGAAGCCATGATTGAAGACATGAAGCTCATGTTCCGAAATGCAAGGCATTATAATGAGGAAGGCTCCCAGGTAGTGTTTTGATTCTGCAGTCACACTGACCTCTCTGCTTCTTTGCAGACATACAAGTTATGTTAGGATGGTTTAGCTTCGACTGTTACTCACATTATTTATGATAATTGTTTATTGAACTAAAATAGAAACGTGACTTTTTATTTCTGCTGGTATTTTAAAGTCTGTCTTCGTCTATAGTGTATAAATATGAAATGCAACACGCTCCTTTGCGAAGGTTAGACTTATTTCCTGTTAGCTAAACGTGTTCCTCCACCACAAAGAATGTCAGCTGGATGTATGTTTTAAAAAAGTCAGCTGATTACTAAATTCTCATTCTTCATCCTCAGTTAATCGTGTGAAGGTTTTTGCACAGTGAACTATCATCAGCATGTGGTTTGGAGCTCAGAACTTCTGAGAAGGGATGCCTTAGCTGGAAAGAAACCAGCTGTGTTTTCATGGAAGTGCAGAGTGTGGGAGATCAGACTAGAAGACCTGACTTGTTTAGTCTAGGAAAAGGAGCCTGAAAGGAATATGCTTTTCACTTACAAATATGTTGTAGGGTGTTTCTATATTGTGATGTTTCTCAGCCAGCGAGCGTGATGTTGTGGAACAGAGTGGTGGTAAGAAACCTCCAGCTATTTCTAATGAAGAACTTAACCAGATACTGTACAGGACTGTGATGAGGTTGCATTCACCAGGGTTGGATTTGAAGACCTAGGAGGACTGTTCTAGTCCTGTGTACCTTGATGGGATCACAATAGCTCAAGAGATCTTTCATTGCTCAGCAGAATGGTTTGGTGAGGAAGTTGATAAACTGCACCTTGCTGTTTTGTAGTCTTTGGAATAGAAATGCAATTTAATTGGATAATTTATTCAAAATTTATATGTCCCTGATTTAGATGGCGTTCATCAGTTCTGCTTACCTGTGTAAGTCTATTAAAGGTGTGCATTTGAGAAATAAGCCCTTCTTTTTAATAAATTACTTGGTTTTGCATTCAGCTTTTTAAAACTAACATTTAAATGTTTCTTGGGGCCTAGTTCTAAACTAGTCTAAACACAGTAAACCTTGTTTTGTTTTGTTTTTTGATTACTTTACTGATTAATAGGTATACAATGATGCCCATATGCTGGAAAAGATCCTTAAAGAAAAAAGGAAAGAGCTGGGACCCCTAGCTGAAGATGATGATGTTGCATCCCCTAAACTAAAGCTAAGTAAGGCAGCCTCATACATTGCAATGTCTCATTTCAACATTTATGCAAACCCAACCATACAGATTAACAGATCTTCCTTTTAGAATAGATGGTGATCTGCAAATTTACACTGGCATGCAAAGTAGAATTATATTTTCAAAATCATGACAGCAATGGTGTGTTTGTATGTGCATTTAATAGAATTTAGCTGTTGCATATAGCGCTTTCTAAGAAAAGTAGCTTAGAATGAAGAAAGAAACTTAGGAAATGGTTGGAATGACTGGCGTTTAGTCATGTGGTGTTATCCAAATGTTAGATGCTGCATTGTATGCTCAGTAACACTTCATTAGCACACTAAATGTGTGCTACTGGGATTGCTTACAAGGAAGGTGCTTCTCAGACTGAGATTTAATTTCTTAATTTCCCTGGTCAAGTGCCTGGGATTTCCACTCAATGATAAAAGAAATGTGAGCTTTATTTGGAAGACTATTGAAAGCCATGAAAAACACAGAAGCGAAATTTCCAACAATGTCTGTTCCTAGACCTGTTGCCCTTAGAACTAGATGTGCTACTACTCAAACCTTATGTCCCCTTAGTATGTGTTCAGAACTTAGCAAACTGAGAAGGTTAAAATTGCACAGAAAGGCTTAAAGGAAATAACTGCACATGGACTTCTTGAAATAGAAATTTGCAGCTCTTAGGTAAGGTACAGGTAGTAGAGAATTCACAGCCAGAGACTATGTAGTACAGTAACAGAGATCCTGAATTAATCAAAAACCTAATCTGATAGTCCCATGGGAGGCCTTATTTTACATTTTTCCTTTAATAATCCTCCAATTTGTCATAAACCTGTCATAAAGAAATGTGATAATATTTAGAATGCTTAATTTTAGTGTTCGCAAAAACCCTGTGATGACTGGATTTTTAATGGCTGTAGAGAGAAATTCATGTAGAGCTAGTAAGACCAAATTGAATTTAGAGGAGTTTATTAATAACATTAGGTAGGAAAAGATGTTTTCTGTGCTTAAGTCTGAAGAGACCTTCACCAGGTGGAACACAGAGGAACATATGATTATGTGTTTGCTAAAAATAACATTTAAAAAAATATAATCATTGAATTATGAAAAATAAAGGAAGCTGCAACTTAGAATGGGCTCCATGTTGTGAATCTTCTGCTCATACCATCAAGTGATTTTTCAATAAGCAATTCTCCAATGGAAAGGAGATAGACAAAGAAGTGTGCAAGCTCTGTTTTTGTAATGATTTTGTTCGTTTGTTTTTGTTTTTGTTTTTTTTCTCCTTTTTGTCTGCTTAGGTAGAAAAAGTGGCATTTCACCTAAAAAATCTAAATACATGACTCCAATGCAACAGAAATTGAATGAGGTGTATGAAGCAGTTAAGAATTACACGGATAAACGAGGCAGGCGACTGAGCGCCATCTTCTTGAGGCTGCCATCTCGTTCTGAACTTCCTGACTATTATGTAACCATTAAAAAGCCCGTTGACATGGAAAAGATCAGAAGTCATATGATGGCAAATAAATACCAGGATATTGATTCCATGGTAGAGGACTTTGTAATGATGTTCAATAACGCTTGCACATATAACGAGCCAGAATCTTTGATTTATAAAGATGCTCTGGTCTTGCATAAAGTTTTGCTTGAAACTCGGAGAGAAATAGAAGGAGATGAGGATTCTCATGTGCCCAATGTCACTTTGCTAATTCAGGAACTTATCCATAACCTTTTTGTATCTGTTATGAGCCACCAGGATGATGAGGGCAGATGCTACAGCGACTCCTTAGCTGAGATTCCTGCTGTTGATCCCAACTTCCCAAATAAACCTCCTCTGACTTTTGATATTATCCGAAAAAATGTTGAAAATAATCGCTATAGAAGATTGGACTTGTTCCAAGAGAATATGTTTGAGGTACTGGAGAGGGCAAGGAGAATGAACAGGTGAGTGAAGCCATATTTTTCAGGTATCCTTTGTCTTATCACATGAGTTTTGCATGCTAACTTTAGGCAAAAGCTGAAGGGTTTTTTTAAGGTGTTTGCTTTCCTTGATATGGATATTTAGAAAACTAAATCTCAAAAGCTCTATCAGGAATTCAGTGGAATGTATGCTTTCATTTAAAAACAAGGAAGAAGTTAGGTTTATGCCATGAGGTATTTTGATGTTAATCTTCCAAAGATACTCCTCATGAAAACCAGGTTTGTGCTAACTTCCAAATTGAAAAAACAAAGAGGAGGAGCTGTTTGCTGGCTTCTTGACTAGTGGGTTACTCTTTTGGAGCAATCACAGTTGTATGAATTATAGTAATATTGTGCAAAAACTATGAACACTTGCAACTGCTTGCAGTGTTTTACTTGAATTAGGTAGAATACTTGGAGATGTGCAGGTGAGATCTTGACGCTGAAGGAGAGGAGGTAAAAAATGATATTAGAACATGTACTAACAGGAGTACAGGTGATTAAAATAAGCCAGTTTTGTTAATAATAATATTACTTAATTTTTCAGAAGTTAATGGATTGTAGAGGTCCAGTGGGAAGTAGTTTTGGTCACAACCAGTTACCTTTGATTTTTTCTGATATTTCAGGACTGGTGTATACAAAAAGACTGTTTTAGGTAAACTATAATACAAACTGACAGCAGGGTAGCAAGTGGATCATGACTTGTCAGTGTCTGCTGCTGCTTGTTAGGAGTAAGCACAGAAGTCTTGGTAGGGTGAAGCTTTAGTTTTATGACCAAGTGTGGCAATTGACGGGTAAGTGTTTAGGAACCTGTTTGATTCTGCACAAACTATGTTTCCGCCCTGTTCTATGTATTTTTGTACAGGACTGATTCGGAGATTTATGAGGATGCAGTAGAACTTCAGCAGTTCTTTATTAAAATTCGAGATGAACTTTGTAAGAACGGAGAGATTCTTCTGTCACCCGCTCTCAGCTATACCACCAAGCACCTTCACAACGATGTAGAAAAGGAAAAGAAGGAAAAGCTGCCCAAAGAAATAGAGGAGGATAAGCTCAAAAGAGAGGAGGAGAAAAGAGGTAGCTACTTTCTTTTCATTAAATTTAAATGTATTAAATGAAAAACGTACCTATGCATATGATGTATGCTCTGCTGTTGCTGTGGCTTTGCCTACTAAAAGGACCTTGATAGTCTGATTGTCCACCAAGGGTCTTGTATTTTAAAGTTATGAGAGATTTATTTTATTTTGATCCTTATCAGCCATGCTCAAGAAAGAGATGTAGGTAGATACTAACCTTATGTAAACTCTTTAATCAGAACACACTGGGGTACCAGTAGTCTTATTTCAAGGATATATTGAATTGATGTATTATAGAAGGAAACAATACTTTTTTTACTATGCTTTCTGCTGATAATAAACTTAGCAATGACTGTTCCAATTGACCTTTTAGTCATTCCCTTTTTGACATTATACTGGTTTCTTGCTCTGCTGATGGTGTTGTCTTTGATCATGCTTTTAACACTGCTAAAGAAATGGTATTGAAGTAAGCCTTTTGAATTTCTTACTTGGCTACTGTGAGTGTGAAGAGGAATGGGTTTGCACTATTTTGTAGGGCAAGAAACCTATTGTGAAGGTCCTTTGTGTGTCACAGTTCATGGCTGTTACTGTCCATATAATTATTGTGGAACATGTCTAGGGGAATTAATAAAGCTTTCTAATTGCTCCTTTCCACAGATCGGAGCAGAGCTATTAGCAGTTTGTCCTTGAATTGTCTTTCTAACATGGTTCATCTTCCCACATAGCACTAATGTCAGCAGCAGTAAAGTCTGGTTACTCCAACCAGGCTCAACATTATAAGGGGACAACAGCTGTGATGCCCTTTTTCTGTCTTCCCTTGAGAGCTAAAAAACCCAAAGAAAGCAAACCAGGCCTTTCTGAAGGCTTCTGAGATCAGTACTGTCATTGAGTTCCTCTTCGTTCATTGGGAGAGCTCAATAAAATTCAACGGAAAAAAGGGAAACCCAACCTTCAGCAGCACCAGTAGCAGAAAGGCTAGCAGTACCAAACACACTTAAACCCTTCCTTGACGCTGCAAGTCAGTGGCAGAGGGACGCATCAGGTATCGTGTGCCACTTCTGCACTCAGCAAAGGATGAGGGCTTTCTTATTGGCAATCTTGGCTAATGTGAAAATGTGGCATTACTAACATCTGTTTTTCCCTTCTTGAAATAAGAAGCTGAAAAGAGTGAAGATTCTTCTGGATCAGCTGGGCTGTCAAGCTTGCATCGGACCTACAGCCAGGATTGCAGCTTCAAGAACAGCATGTACCATGTAGGAGATTATGTGTATGTGGAGCCTGCTGAAGCCAACTTGCAACCTCACATAGTCTGTATCGAGAGACTGTGGGAAGATTCAGCTGGTAAGGATGTCTTTGCTATAGGAAAACAATATGGTGAAACTTATTATTATTACTATTTAAAACTTCCAATTTGAGCTTTTTCTGTGTAGATACTTATTTTATTTGCAGAGGTATGTGTGGACTGGTGAGTATTTTTCTTGTTTCTGAGTTGCTTTGTTACAAAGAATATCAGAAGTATAAAGTTCTTGGACTAGCACATGCTTTTTTGTTTTTCATCTCTACCTACCCTCAATTTGTGAGCATCCCAGAGAATAGGATCTTCTAATTTAGGCACAGAAGAACATATGGGGTTTTTCTGTGCTGAGAAATCTGAACCGAAGTTGGGCACATTTAACTGCAAATGTTCCACAGAGCAACTCAGTTTCAGAACTCGCCTTTGTTAAGTTTCAGAATTGAGCTGCACCTTGCATTTCCTAGGCCAAATCAAGCCATAACAAGTACTATTTTGTTTTTTCTCATCACTGATGCCTTTTGTTTGCAGCAGGTATTTCTCTTAAGTGTAAGGAAGGCAAGAGGTATGGCAGGAGTATCAGATAGGCATGGTGCACTGTCAGCAGTCTTGGAAACTACAGTTGCTGAGAGCTACAGTGGGGTATAGTGGAGTTAACCATTTTGGTTGCACTTTTTTTAAAGTGAGGGAACGGATGTGTTACAAGGACAGATTGAAAACACGTGACTCAAATTTGGGGAGGAGAAATGTAAGGCAGGATATAATTAAGGTTTGCAAAATTATGAAATGAGTAGATAAGTTGAATGCAGAAATACTATTCAACAAATCCAGCAGTACTGGAGTTGGAAGGCACTCATTGACGCTAATAAATCAGATTAAAACATGTGAAAGTGTTTGGCTTTTTAATACAGTGGATAGTGAGCCTCCTGGCTTCCCCAGGAGCTTGTGGAGGCAGATTATATCAGCAGGTTTAAATATGGGTGAAACAAGTCCATGTGCAACAGGTCTAAACCAAATAATAGAGGGAATAATCAGTAATAGCCAGATAAAGAGAATAGCTCTCTAACACCCCTAATGCAGTGACTGTAGGAGGAGTGGAATGATTTACAGAGAGTGGCCAAGATCAAATGAGTTCCCCTAATAGTATGTCCTGCTTGCTCAGTTGCGTGCAGTATATTTGGGTAGATGGACCACTGCATTGGCCCGTTGGATGTTTGTTTTGTTTGTTTGTCTGTGATGGAGAAAGTGAGTAGCACTTTTTATTCTGGTTCAGTCTACAGATTACAGATTTTCTTTGTTTTAGAAAAATAGTACATATTTGTAACTTCTTTATAAATCATTGTTAAACATTTGAATTTGTCACAGCGTAACATGGAAGAAATTGTTCTTAAAAAACTTGAAACCAGTTAGCCAAGGTTCTTCAAATAATCAGGTGATTGGTGCCTAGACTTTGAAGCCATTTCAAGGCCTGAAAGTCAAGATTTATAAGTAAGTTGCAGACTGTTTCCTGAAGTCATCTGACTCAACAGAACTGATTCCTCCTTTATTTTGCTGAGTCAGGTTTTGCTCAGGAAAAAACAATTTGCAAGCTTTTTAAGCCACCTAGTTTTCCTCGCCTGAAACCGTTAAGGAATCTTGTCCTATTTTAAAACAGTTTACTGTCAATATAAATGACTACATAGTTATTTGATTAATCAATCAATCTATAGTTCTTTTGTCTTGCTCATGCACTAGAGAATATACCATTTTACATCTTTTTCTTTCTCCCTTCTCTCACTTTTTTTGTTTTGTTTTGTTTTTAGGAGAGAAATGGCTCTATGGCTGTTGGTTTTATCGACCAAATGAAACATTTCATCTTGCAACACGAAAATTCTTGGAGAAAGAAGTTTTTAAAAGTGACTATTACAATAAAGTTCCTGTCAGCAAAATTTTAGGCAAATGTGTAGTCATGTTTGTTAAGGTGAGAGACTATTCAGACTAATTTGTTAAGCAAATAATATGTTCTCTGCTCTTTTCTTTAAGAGGTGTAGGCATTCTAACAGAGTCATTCTCCTAATACTTAAATAAAATAGGACTTGCTCTTGTGTACTGTTTGTATTCTTCATTTGCTTCATGAGATACGTAGTTCGTCCAAATGATGGTGTTCTCGTTGCTAGTCGGTTTGTAGAATCATATGCCTATTAGATAATCGGCGAACTGATTTTTCAGAGCATGTAGTAGAGAAATTACAGGTAACTTCTTTAAGGTTCCCATAAAAGCATGTAGATTTAGGTTTGATAGAGAGGGAGACTTGAATGGCTTGGTAAGAGGATGAAGTCTTTCACCTCTGTCTCAAGTTTGATGCCCCATCATCCTTGTGCTGAGGATTTTTGGCTTGCTTGCAACATATCTATCTCAGCCAGTTTTTAGAAGGTAGCATGTTTGAAAAAAGTGCTACAGCTGCTGAATACATGAATGGGTATCACGGGCGCATACAATGAGCATGGAGCTTACTTCCACCCCTCGCACCCCCCATCCTCCCAAAAAACCCCAAACCAAACCGAAAAAAAACCAAAACAACCTTGGTGGTCCCGTCCTCTTTCCAAGTCAAAGCTCAGAAATCTTGTAAAGGTGGTTTTGGGTTGCAGATATCGTACTTACTAATATACCATTTTGGTAAATGAATAAAACCTAACTTTTCTCACATGATATCCTGTACTGAATTTAGCGTCTTCTCTAAGGGTGGGATTTCTTCTTGTTTGCTTTTAATTATTAATATAACTTGGATGTCAAACTGGAAGAAAAGAACTCAGCAGAAAGGCTTTATTAGTCTAAAAGTGTTTCTGATAGAAATGTAGAAAAAATCAGGAAGCATGAGAGGGAGGTCACTGTGTGTCTGGGGGGTATGTGTGTGTGTTGCTGAAATATTTAATCTTTTTTTCTTCGATCTGCAGGAATATTTTAAATTGTGTCCTGAAAACTTCAGAGATGAGGATGTCTATGTCTGTGAGTCACGTTACTCTGCAAAGACAAAATCTTTTAAAAAGATTAAGCTGTGGACTATGCCTGTAAGCTCTGTAAGATTTGTCCCACGAGATGTACCCCTGCCTGTGGTCCGTGTTGCTTCTGTATTTGCTAATACAGACAAAGTAGATGAGGAGAAACACGCTGAAACGTTGGAGGACAGTAAGGTGGGAGAAAGTATCCTTCATCTTGAAAAGGTACGTAAGATAGCAAGTGGAACGTCAATTATATTTGACGGATAAAGAATGACAAAATGTGAACCCTCGTGACTTCAATTTCACAGCATCCAGATGCAATAAAATGTAAATAAATATAATGCTTATGTTATAAATTATGTTATGCACATTTGTAAATAAATACAAACAAAACAGAAATAGACTAAATGGAAGATAAGCTGTGTACGTATTTGCTACAGTCTACAAATACTTTCTTGTGATTGTGTGTGAAGTGATTGCTTCAGAAAAGAAAATTACACTTTGTAAAGCTTGCCCTAAGCCTACAGAATTTGTAGAACTAAAAGTCTAATTTTAGTTCATGGCAATTCTGAAGTGCTTTATTATGTAGTATTTCAATAAAATAGTCAGTAACTAGGCAGCAGTAAGCAATACAAAATGTTTTGTTGTTTGTGATCTATTTATGGTTCATAACTGAGCAGTTTATTGTCGTAATTCTTAAGAATATTTCTGTGCCAGATACTGGATAAAATGGTTTATTTATTGTATTTAGAGTAATAAATAAATACATGTAAATAAATGTATTAAATTCAATTTAATTTAATTAAATTTAGAGCCATTAAAAAAACCCTTCGAGTCATGAAATAAATCCACTTCACATTGAGTTCTCTAACAGAACCTCAGAACAGAATACCCAGCATGCTCATTGTCAGCTTTAATCAGACACTTAGTATATATTATTTATTCACATCATGACAAAAGAAGGAATTATTTCTACCAATAGAATGAAAACTTGTAGGGGTTTTTCCTTCCAGACCTTGGGGAGGTAGCCTGTGTTTTCATTGACTTTCTGAAATTCTAAACTAAAAGGTCAAATGAGGCACAATGTCAGTTTTGACTAAAAAGGAAGAAATTAAATAGGGGGAATGGTATGAATTTGCAAGCAATACATGGAGTGTTCACATTGTTGTATACGAGAGTTGAATCGTTAAATTTCTGTGTATGTTAACTTGGCCATATACTCAATTCTTGCCTCTTAAGCATGTTATTGTGCTTTAAAACAAACCACCAAAATAAGCTGACAAGGCTCAGCTTGGCCAGTTAATTTTGAAGCAGTAAAACAAAAAAGGACCTGGAAATTGCTGTTCTGGAAAAACTACAGCTTTGTGAAATAGGAAGGCTTGAGACATATGTGGAGAGTATCTTTGGTTTGCTATTTAATTTTTAAATTTCAAGGCCCCTCACTTTCATACATACAGCTCTATTTAGCATTTACCTATTCTTGGTAACGTAAAGATAGAGCAAAGTCTTTTACTTGCACTTGGCGTATTTTTATGTGTTTGGTTTTCCCTCTTTCACAAGTTTCTAAATGCATATTCTTCTGCAGGACAAAGAAGATGTTCCAGTAGAAATGTCCAATGGCGAACCTGGTTGCCATTACTTTGAGCAGCTCTGCTACAATGATATGTGGCTTAAGGTTGGGGACTGTGTCTTCATAAAATCCCATGGGTTAGTGCGCCCTCGGGTAGGAAGGTAGGTGCAGCTTCTCTATTTGCAGTTTGTGGCTATAAACATAACTTGGACAAGAGACAGGCTTGTTGCAAAAAGTGTAAAACAGGATGAGAAAAAAAATCTTCTGAATTAAGCTAAATGTTACAAGCTCTTAATAGATTGAGGTAGAAGTTTAGCCACCTCACAAAAAGCTGATACAGTTGTACAGTTGGAATAGGCTGTTCTTCTGTACTCTATTTTACTGATAGTCTTCCTGAACAACCTAGTGCGTCCAGCTGTCTCATTTAGGAGGGATGGCCTTTAATTTATGTCAGTGGTTCGGTTTTCTTTCCAGAATCGAAAAGATGTGGGTACGAGATGGAGCTGCGTATTTCTTTGGTCCAATCTTTATACATCCTGAAGAAACTGAACATGAACCAACTAAAATGTTCTACAAGAAGGAAGTGTTTTTGAGTAACTTGGAGGAAACCTGTCCAATGACTTGCATTTTGGGTAATTATTAACAACTTTAAATCCAGTGGACACTCTTTTCCTGTACAATCTGAAGTGATTTATAGCTATGTGTAGGCTTGTTTCCAAGTATGATTTTTTTTATATGGAGCGGAGGAGGAAAGATTATTCAGTCCGTTCCTAATATGCATTCCTGTCTTTGGGACCTGTAGTGAGAGTTTTCACTATTGGGAAGCTTTCTTACAATAAAGGAATTACATGTATGATATCAAAGTGAACGTTGTCTGCAGCCAGAGAGCAGACTACTCCATTATTCTTGCTTATTAATGTAATTATTCCAGTATGTGTTACCTAGAAAGTAGGTCCAGAAGGAGGCTGAAACTTGGTTTGGTGCATAAGATGATGACTTTGTACTTCGTTTTGTAGTTATGATGCTGTGCTAAATATAGTTAACTGACCAGTGATCATGGGTTTTGTTGTTTTGCAGGTTTTCTTGTTCTTTAAAAAAATCCAAAAGCTGCATTAAGTTCGTGTAGGTTTCTTGTGAGTGGCATTATTTAATAGGGATATCAATTGGTGTATTTTTCGTAGTTGTGCCAAATACCAGGAATCTTCCAGACTAATGAGACTGAAAAAAATTTGAGTTTCCACACTTTTTGTAAAATGTCTGCAAGTGTGTCTGCCTTCTTACCCAGCTCTTTCATTTCTGCAGGAAAGTGTGCGGTTCTGTCATTCAAAGACTTCCTCTCCTGCAGACCAACCGAAATCTCCGAAAATGATGTTTTTCTTTGTGAGAGCCGCTACAATGAAAGCGACAAACAGATGAAGAAATTTAAAGGGCTGAAGAGGTTTTCACTCTCTGCAAAAGTTGTAGATGATGAAATATACTATTTTAGGTAAAAATGTGATGGGAATGTGGGGGTCACCTGAGCAGTCTTCTGTATTGTGGTGGACTGAGCCTGGTTGGCAGCTAAGCCCCCACCCAGCCACTTCCCTACTCCCCCACAGAGGGACAGGGGAGAGAATCAAAAGGGCAAAAGAAAGAAAAACTCCTGGGTCAGGATAAAGATATTTTAATAAATGAAGCAAAGCTTCATGCACATGCAAACAAAGCAAAATAAGGAATTAATTCACTGCTTTTCATCGGCAGGCAGATGTTTAGCCGTTTCCTGGAAAGCAGGGCCTCAGCACGCGTAATGGTTACTTGGAAAGACAAACGCCATAACCCCGAACATCCCCTCTTCCCCCTCCTTTCCCCCACCTTTTATTGCTGAGCATGATGCCATATGGTCTGGAATATACCTTTGGTCAGTTTGGGTTAGCTGTCCTGGTTGTCTCCCCTCCCAGCTTCTTGCCCACACCAGCCTATTTACTGGGGGGGCAGAGTGGGAAAAAGAAAGGCCTTGGCGATGTGCCAACACTGTTCAGCAATAACTAGAACACCCATGTGTTATCAACACTGTTGTGGTCACAAATCCAAAACACAGCACCATATGGGCTACTATGCAGAAAATTAACTCTATCCCAGCCAGACCAGTACATGTGTAAAAGTTTGTAGGAGAAGATGAATTTTGACTAATCACACTTTCGGAATAGAAGTCCATATAACATCAGTCTTTTCATGGTCTTCGTACCAGTGGATGTTTTGTTTTTCTTCTCCTGTCTTCAGTAAAAGTCATTATATTATCAGATTGGTAAATTCTCTTGGATGTCATTAAAATACTTAAGTCCTCATTATGGGTAACAAATAGCTTTCCAGTTGGTGAACATTGATATTAATAAAAATATTAAGTTCTAACTTAAGTAAAATGTAATACCTAAGGAAGTTGCGGTGTTAACTGCCTTCTATTGCAGAAATGAAGTATTTGCTGCATTGAAATCCCCTTCTAACTCATAAACAAACAAACAAACCAAAAAACCCCCCCAAAAACCAAAAAACCTTCAAGCAAGTGACTGAAATGAAACACTGTCCATAGACACTGAATGATTTCTGCTCAGTGTTCTGAAAGGAAGCACAGGCACTGTCCTAAGTCACTGTTGTTTCCGTGTTGTTCAATGATAAAGGAAGAAAAGTTGATTTCCTCTTCAAAAATACATGCTGCCTCCTGTAAAGTATGAGTGTATTCTCATCTGCTTTTTGTCTTCCTCCTCCGCCTTTCAGAAAACCCATAGTTCCTCAGAAGGAACCATCTCCACTACTGGAAAAGAAGATTCAGCAGCTAGAAGCAAAATTTGCTGAGTTGGAAGGAGGTGATGAGGACATGGAAGAGATGGGAGAAGAGGAAGGTGATATGAATGAAACACCTTCTATGCCTCAGCTTCAGACCCCGCTAGCTAGTGAATTGGATATAATGCCTTATACTCCGCCACAGGTAAATACCTTCCTTGAGAAACCTTTATATTCAGTATTCTTTCCCCAGCCCAAATAAACAAAGGAACAGTAACATTTTATCATATACATAGATTTATACTTCAGTTTGCAAGTCTGTGGAATAAATGGCATGCAGCAGTTTTGGCATATCCAATATGATATCTAGGAGATAATATTTAAGTCCATTAAATATTTTTAAAGGAAATCATTCAGTTGAGGAAAACCTAGGGTACATTTTTTGTATGATACGTTAATGTTATTTCTAATTAGTAGGTTTCCTATGACACTTGTTCAGTATCAGGTTGTTATATTAAATACAAAGTTGGAATGTAAGGGTTTAATTGTAATTCTCAATTTACCTAATGCCCATTTTTAAGCTTTTCCTTAAATTTTGAAAAAAGCTAGCGTTTTGGGTGTTATGGTTTTGCTACATTTTTAGAAAATGTTATGCATCATCTTCAAAGGGAAAAAACCCACGCTTTTTTAGTACTAAGTTACCATTCTTAATTGGAAATAAAAACTTGCTAAAAAAGTGAGAAGAACTGGATGTCCTAGAAGCTTTAGTATGAATTTGCTGATAAACTGATAGGAAGTAAAAGAGGAATTGTGTGGTTATATGCCGCCTGAATGCAGCCTGAAATTCGTAAATGGGGCACTTTTGATCCCCTTCCCTCTCTTGCTGTGTTTCTTACACAAGCTCTGGTATTTATGTAACTGAGGATTGAAAGAGCGTGAGGAACTGCTTTAACTAGAAAGTAACCTAACCAAAAAAGTTTGTTTGCCTCTGGATTCAACCCTTTATCTTTCCCATCGCATCGACACACCCAAGCTAATGCCAGTGTTAAAGAGGCAATGGGAACTACCTGCTGGGAACAGGAGGGGGTTTCAGACACTTTTGTAACCAGGACTATGGATTCC